>NC_052148.1:5528508-5637012 GCF_902713615.1 Scyliorhinus canicula | reverse complement strand
GTGCCGCCGCTGTCGCCAAGCCGCCCCGCTGTCGCCAAGCCCCGCTGTCGCCAAGCCCCGCCGCTGCCGCCAAGCCCCGCTGTCGCTGCCGCCGCCGCTGCCGCCGAGCCCCGCTGCCGCCAAGCCCCGCTGTTGCTGCCGCCGCCGCTGCCGCCAAGCCCCGCTGTCGCCGCCGCTGTTGCCAAGCCCCGCCGCTGCCGCCAAGCCCCGCTGCCGCCGCCGCTGCCGCCAAGCCCCGCTGCCGCCGCCGCTGCCGCCAAGCCCCGCTGCCGCCGCCGCTGCCGCCAAGCCCCGCTGCCGCCGCCGCTGCCGCCAAGCCCCGCTGTCGCCGCCGCTGTCGCCAAGCCACGCCGCTGCCGCCGAGCCCCGCTGTCGCCAAGCCCCGCTGTCGCCGCCGCTGCCGCCAAGCCCCGCTGTCGCCAAACCCCGCCGCTGCAGCCAAGCCCCGCTGTCGCCGCCGCTGCCGCCAAGCCCCGCTGTCGCCAAGCCCCGCCGCTGCCGCCAAGCCCCGCCGCTGCCGCCAAGCCCCGCCGCTGCCGCCAAGCCCCGCTGTCGCCGCCGCTGTCGCCAAGCCCCGCCGCTGCCGCCAAGCCCCGCTGTCGCCGCCGCTGCCGCCAAGCCCCGCTGTCGCTGCCGCCAAGCCCCGCTGCCGCCAAGCCCCGCTGTCGCCGCCGCTGCCGCCAAGCCCCGCTGCCGCCAAGCCCCGCTGCCGCCAAGCCCCGCTGTCGCCGCCGCTGCCGCCAAGCCCCGCTGTCGCCAAGCCCCGCCGCTGCCGCCAAGCCCCGCCGCTGCCGCCAAGCCCCGCCGCTGCCGCCAAGCCCCGCTGTCGCCGCCGCTGCCGCCAAGCCCCGCTGCCGCCAAGCCCCGCTGCCGCCAAGCCCCGCTGCCGCCAAGCCCCGCTGTCGCTGCCGCCGCCGCTGCCGCCAAGCCCCGCTGTCGCCGCCGCTGCCGCCAAGCCCCGCTGTCGCCGCCGCTGCCGCCAAGCCCCGTTGCCGCCAAGCCCCGCTGCCGCCCAGCCCCGCTGCCGCCAAGCCCCGTTGCCGCCAAGCCCCGCTGCCGCCAAGCCCCGCTGCCGCCAAGCCCCGCTGTCGCCAAGCCCCGCTGCCGCCAAGCCCCGCTGTCGCCAAGCCCCGCTGTCGCCAAGCCCCGCTGTCGCCAAGCCCCGCTGTCGCCGCCGCTGTCGCCGAGCCCCGCTGTCGCCGAGCCCCGCTGCCGCCGAGCCCCGCTGTCGCCGCCGCTGCCGCCAAGCCCCGCTGTCGCCGCCGCTGCCGCCAAGCCCCGCTGTCGCCGCCGCTGCCGCCGAGCCCCGCTGTCGCCAAGCCCCGCCGCTGCCGCCAAGCCCCGCCGCTGCCGCCAAGCCCCGCCGCTGCCGCCGAGCCCCGCTGTCGCCGCCGCTGCCGCCAAGCCCCGCTGCCGCCCAGCCCCGCTGCCGCCAAGCCCCGCTGCCGCCGCCGCTGCCGCCAAGCCCCGCTGTCGCCGCCGCTGTCGCCAAGCCCCGCTGCCGCCAAGCTCCGCTGCCGCCAAGCCCTGTTGCCGCCAAGCCCCGTTGCCGCCAAGCCCCGTTGCCGCCAAGCCCCGCTGCCGCCAAGCCCCGCTGTCGCCAAGCCCCGCTGCCGCCAAGCCCCGCTGCCGCCAAGCCCCGCTGTCGCCAAGCCCCGCTGTCGCCAAGCCCCGCTGTCGCCGCCGCTGCCGCCGAGCCCCGCTGTCGCCGAGCCCCGCTGTCGCCGAGCCCCGCTGTCGCCGAGCCCCGCTGTCGCCGAGCCCCGCTGCCGCCGAGACCCGCTGTCGCCGAGACCCGCTGCCGCCGAGCCCCGCTGTCGCCGCCGCTGCCGCCGAGCCCCGCTGTCGCCGCCGCCGAGCCCCGCTGTCGCCGCCGCTGCCGCCGAGCCCCGCTGTCGCCGCCGCCGAGCCCCGCTGTCGCCGCCGCTGCCGCCGAGCCCCGCTGTCGCCGCCGCCGAGCCCCGCTGCCGCCGCCGCTGCCGCCGAGCCCCGCTGCCGCCGCCGAGCCCCGCTGTCGCCGCCGCCGAGCCCCGCTGTCGCCGAGACCCGCTGCCGCCGAGCCCCGCTGTCGCCGAGACCCGCTGTCGCCGAGCCCCGTTGTCGCCGCCGCTGCCGCCGAGCCCCGCTGTCGCCGCCGCTGCCGCCGCGCCCCGCTGCCGCCGCCGAGCCCCGCTGTCGCCGCCGCCGAGCCCCGCTGTTGCCGAGACCCGCTGCCGCCGAGCCCCGCTGTCGCCAAGCCCCGCTGCCGCCAAGCCCCGCTGTCGCCAAGCCCCGCCGCTGCCGCCAAGCCCCGCTGTCGCCAAGCCCCGCTGTCGCCGCCGCTGCCGCAAAGCCCCGCTGTCGCCAAGCCCCGCCGCTGCCGCCAAGCCCCGCTGTCGCTGCCGCTGCCGCTGCCGCCGAGCCCCGCTGCCGCCAAGCCCCGCTGTTGCTGCCGCCGCCGCTGCCGCCAAGCCCCGCTGTCGCCGCCGCTGTTGCCAAGCCCCGCCGCTGCCGCCAAGCCCCGCTGCCGCCGCCGCTGCCGCCAAGCCCCGCTGCCGCCGCCGCTGCCGCCAAACCCCGCTGCCGCCGCCGCTGCCGCCAAGCCCCGCTGTCGCCGCCGCTGTCGCCAAGCCGCCCCGCTGTCGCCAAGCCCCGCTATCGCCAAGCCCCGCCGCTGCCGCCAAGCCCCGCTGTCGCTGCCGCTGCCGCCGAGCCCCGCTGCCGCCAAGCCCCGCTGTTGCTGCCGCCGCCGCTGCCGCCAAGCCCCGCTGTCGCCGCCGCTGTTGCCAAGCCCCGCCGCTGCCGCCAAGCCCCGCTGCCGCCGCCGCTGCCGCCAAGCCCCGCTGCCGCCGCCGCTGCCGCCAAGCCCCGCTGCCGCCGCCGCTGCCGCCAAGCCCCGCTGCCGCCGCCGCTGCCGCCAAGCCCCGCTGTCGCCGCCGCTGTCGCCAAGCCACGCCGCTGCCGCCGAGCCCCGCTGTCGCCGCCGCTGCCGCCAAGCCCCGCTGTCGCCAAACCCCGCCGCTGCAGCCAAGCCCCGCTGTCGCCGCCGCTGCCGCCAAGCCCCGCTGTCGCCAAGCCCCGCCGCTGCCGCCAAGCCCCGCCGCTGCCGCCAAGCCCCGCCGCTGCCGCCAAGCCCCGCTGTCGCCGCCGCTGTCGCCAAGCCCCGCCGCTGCCGCCAAGCCCCGCTGTCGCCGCCGCTGCCGCCAAGCCCCGCTGTCGCTGCCGCCAAGCCCCGCTGTCGCCGCCGCTGCCGCCAAGCCCCGCTGCCGCCAAGCCCCGCTGCCGCCAAGCCCCGCTGTCGCCGCCGCTGCCGCCAAGCCCCGCTGTCGCCAAGCCCCGCCGCTGCCGCCAAGCCCCGCTGTCGCCGCCGCTGCCGCCGAGCCCCGCTGTCGCCAAGCCCCGCCGCTGCCGCCAAGCCCCGCCGCTTCCGCCAAGCCCCGCTGTCGCCGCCGCTGCCGCCAAGCCCCGCTGCCGCCAAGCCCCGCTGTCGCTGCCGCCGCCGCTGCCGCCAAGCCCCGCTGTCGCCGCCGCTGCCGCCAAGCCCCGCTGCCGCCAAGCCCCGCTGCCGCCAAGCCCCGTTGCCGCCAAGCCCCGTTGCCGCCAAGCCCCGCTGCCGCCAAGCCCCGCTGTCGCCAAGCCCCGCTGTCGCCAAGCCCCGCTGCCGCCAAGCCCCGCTGTCGCCAAGCCCCGCTGTCGCTGCCGCCGCCGCTGCCGCCAAGCCCCGCTGTCGCCGCCGCTGCCGCCAAGCCCCGCTGTCGCCGCCGCTGCCGCCAAGCCCCGTTGCCGCCAAGCCCCGCTGCCGCCAAGCCCCGCTGCCGCCAAGCCCCGTTGCCGCCAAGCCCCGCTGCCGCCAAGCCCCGCTGCCGCCAAGCCCCGCTGCCGCCAAGCCCCGCTGTCGCCAAGCCCCGCTGTCGCCAAGCCCCGCTGTCGCCGCCGCTGTCGCCAAGCCCCGCTGTCGCCGAGCCCCGCTGCCGCCGAGCCCCGCTGCCGCCGAGCCCCGCTGCCGCCGAGCCCCGCTGCCGCCGAGCCCCGCTGCCGCCGAGCCCCGCTGTCGCCGCCGCTGCCGCCGAGCCCCGCTGTCGCCGAGCCCCGCTGTCGCCGAGCCCCGCTGCCGCCGAGCCCCGCTGCCGCCGAGACCCGCTGCCGCCGAGACCCGCTGTCGCCGAGACCCGCTGCCGCCGAGCCCCGCTGTCGCCGCCGCTGCCGCCAAGCCCCGCTGTCGCCGCCGCTGCCGCCAAGCCCCGCTGCCGCCAAGCCCCGCTGCCGCCAAGCCCCGCTGTCGCCGCCGCTGCCGCCAAGCCCCGCTGTCGCCGCCGCTGCCGCCAAGCCCCGCTGCCGCCAAGCCCCGCCGCTGCCGCCAAGCCCCGCTGTCGCCGCCGCTGCCGCCGAGCCCCGCTGTCGCCAAGCCCCGCCGCTGCCGCCAAGCCCCGCCGCTGCCGCCAAGCCCCGCCGCCGCCGCCAAGCCCCGCTGTCGCCGCCGCTGCCGCCAAGCCCCGCTGCCGCCAAGCCCCGCTGCCGCCAAGCCCCGCTGCCGCCGCCGCTGCCGCCAAGCCCCGCTGTCGCCGCCGCTGTCGCCAAGCCCCGCTGCCGCCAAGCTCCGCTGCCGCCAAGCCCCGTTGCCGCCAAGCCCCGTTGCCGCCAAGCCCCGTTGCCGCCAAGCCCCGCTGCCGCCAAGCCCCGCTGCCGCCAAGCCCCGCTGCCGCCAAGCCCCGCTGTCGCCAAGCCCCGCTGTCGCCAAGCCCCGCTGTCGCCGCCGCTGCCGCCGAGCCCCGCTGTCGCCGAGCCCCGCTGCCGCCGAGCCCCGCTGCCGCCGAGCCCCGCTGCCGCCGAGCCCCGCTGCCGCCGAGCCCCGCTGTCGCCGAGCCCCGCTGTCGCCGCCGCTGTCGCCGAGCCCCGCTGTCGCCGAGCCCCGCTGTCGCCGAGCCCCGCTGTCGCCGAGCCCCGCTGTCGCCGAGACCCGCTGCCGCCGAGACCCGCTGTCGCCGAGACCCGCTGCCGCCGAGCCCCGCTGTCGCCGCCGCTGCCGCCAAGCCCCGCTGTCGCCGCCGCTGCCGCCAAGCCCCGCTGCCGCCAAGCCCCGCTGCCGCCAAGCCCCGCTGTCGCCGCCGCTGCCGCCAAGCCCCGCTGTCGCCGCCGCTGCCGCCAAGCCCCGCTGCCGCCAAGCCCCGCCGCTGCCGCCAAGCCCCGCTGTCGCCGCCGCTGCCGCCGAGCCCCGCTGTCGCCAAGCCCCGCCGCTGCCGCCAAGCCCCGCCGCTGCCGCCAAGCCCCGCCGCTGCCGCCAAGCCCCGCTGTCGCCGCCGCTGCCGCCAAGCCCCGCTGCCGCCAAGCCCCGCTGCCGCCAAGCCCCGCTGCCGCCGCCGCTGCCGCCAAGCCCCGCTGTCGCCGCCGCTGTCGCCAAGCCCCGCTGCCGCCAAGCTCCGCTGCCGCCAAGCCCCGTTGCCGCCAAGCCCCGTTGCCGCCAAGCCCCGCTGCCGCCAAGCCCCGCTGTCGCCAAGCCCCGCTGCCGCCAAGCCCCGCTGTCGCCAAGCCCCGCTGTCGCCAAGCCCCGCTGTCGCCGCCGCTGCCGCCGAGCCCCGCTGTCGCCGAGCCCCGCTGTCGCCGAGCCCCGCTGCCGCCGAGACCCGCTGTCGCCGAGACCCGCTGCCGCCGAGCCCCGCTGTCGCCGCCGCTGCCGCGAGCCCCGCTGTCGCCGCCGCCGAGCCCCGCTGTCGCCGCCGCTGCCGCCGAGCCCCGCTGTCGCCGCCGCCGAGCCCCGCTGTCGCCGCCGCTGCCGCCGAGCCCCGCTGTCGCCGCCGCCGAGCCCCGCTGCCGCCGCCGCTGCCGCCGAGCCCCGCTGCCGCCGCCGAGCCCCGCTGTCGCCGCCGCCGAGCCCCGCTGTCGCCGAGACCCGCTGCCGCCGAGCCCCGCTGTCGCCGAGACCCGCTGTCGCCGAGCCCCGTTGTCGCCGCCGCTGCCGCCGAGCCCCGCTGTCGCCGCCGCTGCCGCCGAGCCCCGCTGTCGCCGCCGAGCCCCGCTGTCGCCGCCGCCGAGCCCCGCTGTTGCCGAGACCCGCTGCCGCCGAGCCCCGCTGTCGCCAAGCCCCGCTGTCGCCAAGCCCCGCCGCTGCCGCCAAGCCCCGCTGTCGCCAAGCCCCGCTGTCGCCGCCGCTGCCGCCAAGCCCCGCTGTCGCCAAGCCCCGCTGTCGCCGCCGCTGCCGCAAAGCCCCGCTGTCGCCAAGCCCCGCCGCTGCCGCCAAGCCCCGCTGTCGCCGCCGCTGCCGCCGAGCCCCGCTGCCGCCGCCGAGCCCCGCTGTTTCCGAGACCCGCTGCCGCCGAGCCCCGCTGCCGCCAAGCCCCGCTGCCGCCAAGCCCCGCCGCTGCCGCCAAGCCCCGCTGTCGCCAAGCCCCGCTGTCGCCGCCGCCAAGCCCCGCTGTCGCCAAGCCCCGCTGTCGCCGCCGCTGCCGCCAAAGCCCCGCTGTCGCCAAGCCCCGCCGCTGCCGCCAAGCCCCCGCTGTCGCCGCCGCTGCCGCCAAGCCCCGCTGTCGCCGCCGCTGCCGCCAAGCCCCGCTGTCGCTGCGCAAGCCCGCTGCCGCCAAGACCCCGCTGTCGCCGCCGCTGCCGCCAATCCCCGCTGCCGCCAAGCCCCGCTGCCGCCATGCCCCGCTGTCGCCGCCGCTGCCGCCAAGCCCCGCTGTCGCCGCGCTGCCGCCGAAGCCCCGCTGTCGCCAAGCCCCGCCGCTGCCGCCAAGCCCCGCCGCTGCCGCCAAGCCCCGCCGCTGCCGCCAAGCCCCGCTGTCGCCGCCCGCTGCCGCCAAGCCCCGCTGCCGCCAAGCCCCGCTGCCGCCAAGCCCCGCTGTCGCTGCCGCCGCCGCTGCCGCCAAGCCCCGCTGTCGCCGCCGCTGTCGCCAAGCCCCGCTGCCGCCAAGCCCCGCTGCCGCCAAGCCCCGTTGCCGCCAAGCCCCGCTGTCGCCAAGCCCCGCTGCCGCCAAGCCCCGCTGCCGCCAAGCCCCGCTGTCGCCAAGCCCCGCTGTCGCCAAGCCCCGCTGTCGCCAAGCCCCGCTGTCGCCAAGCCCCGCTGTCGCCGCCGCTGTCGCCGAGCCCCGCTGCCGCCGAGCCCCGCTGCCGCCGAGCCCCGCTGCCGCCGAGCCCCGCTGTCGCCGAGCCCCGCTGCCGCCGAGCCCCGCTGTCGCCGAGACCCGCTGTCGCCGAGCCCCGCTGTCGCCGCCGCTGCCGCCGAGCCCCGCTGTCGCCGAGCCCCGCTGTCGCCGAGCCCCGCTGTCGCCGAGACCCGCTGCCGCCGAGACCCGCTGCCGCCGAGACCCGCTGCCGCCGAGCCCCGCTGTCGCCGCCGCTGCCGCCGAGCCCCGCTGTCGCCGCCGCCGAGCCCCGCTGTCGCCGCCGCTGCCGCCGAGCCCCGCTGTCGCCGCCGCCGAGCCCCGCTGTCGCCGCCGCTGCCGCCGAGCCCCGCTGTCGCCGCCGCCGAGCCCCGCTGCCGCCGCCGCTGCCGCCGAGCCCCGCTGCCGCCGCCGAGCCCCGCTGTCGCCGCCGCCGAGCCCCGCTGTCGCCGAGACCCGCTGCCGCCGAGCCCCGCTGTCGCCGAGACCCGCTGTCGCCGAGCCCCGTTGTCGCCGCCGCTGCCGCCGAGCCCCGCTGCCGCCGCCGAGCCCCGCTGTCGCCGCCGCCGAGCCCCGCTGTCGCCGAGACCCGCTGCCGCCGAGCCCCGCTGTCGCCGAGACCCGCTGTCGCCGAGCGCCGCTGTCGCCGCCGCTGCCGCCGAGCCCCGCTGTCGCCGAGCCCCGCTGTCGCCGCCGCTGCCGCCGAGCCCCGCTGTCGCCGAGCCCCGCTGTCGCCGAGCCCCGCTGCCGCCGAGCCCCGCTGTCGCCGCTGCCGAGCCCCGCTGCCGCCAAGCCCCGCTGCCGCCGAGACCCGCTGTCGCCGAGCCCCGCTGTCGCCGAGCCCCGCTGTCGCCGAGCCCCGCTGCCGCCGAGCCCCGCTGCCGCCAAGCCCCGCTGCCGCCGAGCCCCGCTGCCGCCAAGCCCCGCTGCCGCCGAGCCCCGCTGTCGCCGCTGCCGAGCCCCGCTGCCGCCGAGCCCCGCTGTCGCCGAGCCCCGCTGTCGCCGAGCCCCGCTGTCGCCGAGCCCCGCTGTCGCCGCCGCTGCCGCCGAGCCCCGCTGTCGCCGAGCCCCGCTGTCGCCGAGCCCCGCTGTCGCCGAGCCCCGCTGTCGCCGAGCCCCGCTGTCGCCGAGCCCCGCTGTCGCCGAGACCCGCTGCCGCCGAGACCCGCTGCCGCCGAGCCCCGCTGCCGCCGAGCCCCGCTGTCGCCGCCGCTGCCGCCGAGCCCCGCTGCCGCCGAGCCCCGCTGTCGCCGAGCCCCGCTGTCGCCGAGACCCGCTGCCGCCGAGCCCCGCTGTCGCCGAGACCCGCTGCCGCCGAGCCCCGCTGTCGCCGAGACCCGCTGTCGCCGAGCCCCGTTGTCGCCGCCGCTGCCGCCAAGCCCCGCTGTCGCCGCCGCTGCCGCCGAGCCCCGCTGCCGCCGCCGAGCGCCCGCTGTCGCCGCCGCCGAGCCCCGCTGTTGCCGAGACCCGCTGCCGCCGAGCCCGCTGTCGCCAAGCCCGCTGCCGCCAAGCCCCGCTGTCGCGAAGCCCCGCCGCTGCCGCCAAGCCCCGCTGTCGCCAAGCCCCGCTGTCGCCGCCGCTGCCGCCAAGCCCCGCTGTCGCCAAGCCCCGCCGCCGCCGCCGCTGCCGCCAAGCCCCGCTGCGCCAAGCCCCGCCGCTGCCGCCAAGCCCCGCTGTCGCCGCCGCTGCCGCCGAGCCCCGCTGCCGCCGCCGAGCCCGCTGTTGCCGAGACCCGCTGCCGCCGAGCCCCGCTGTCGCCAAGCCCCGCTGCCGCCAAGCCCCGCTGTCGCCAAGCCCCGCCGCTGCCGCCAAGCCCCGCTGTCGCCAAGCCCCGCTGTCGCCGCCGCCAAGCCCCGCTGTCGCCAAGCCCCGCTGTCGCCGCCGCTGCCGCCAAGCCCCGCTGTCGCCAAGCCCCGCCGCTGCCGCCAAGCCCCGCTGTCGCCGCCGCTGCCGCCAAGCCCCGCTGTCGCTGCCGCCAAGCCCCGCTGCCGCCAAGACCCGCTGTCGCCGCCGCTGCCGCCAAGCCCCGCTGCCGCCAAGCCCCGCTGCCGCCATGCCCCGCTGTCGCCGCCGCTGCCGCCAAGCCCCGCTGTCGCCGCCGCTGCCGCCGAGCCCCGCTGTCGCCAAGCCCCGCCGCTGCCGCCAAGCCCCGCCGCTGCCGCCAAGCCCCGCCGCTGCCGCCAAGCCCCGCTGTCGCCGCCGCTGCCGCCAAGCCCCGCTGCCGCCAAGCCCCGCTGTCGCCAAGCCCCGCTGTCGCTGCCGCCGCCGCTGCCGCCAAGCCCCGCTGTCGCCGCCGCTGTCGCCAAGCCCCGCTGCCGCCAAGCCCCGCTGCCGCCAAGCCCCGTTGCCGCCAAGCCCCGCTGTCGCCAAGCCCCGCTGCCGCCAAGCCCCGCTGCCGCCAAGCCCCGCTGTCGCCAAGCCCCGCTGTCGCCAAGCCCCGCTGTCGCCAAGCCCCGCTGTCGCCAAGCCCCGCTGTCGCCAAGCCCCGCTGTCGCCGCCGCTGCCGCCGAGCCCCGCTGCCGCCGCCGAGCCCCGCTGTCGCCAAGCCCCGCTGCCGCCAAGCCCCGCTGTCGCCAAGCCCCGCCGCTGCCGCCAAGCCCCGCTGTCGCCAAGCCCCGCTGTCGCCGCCGCTGCCGCCAAGCCCCGCTGTCGCCAAGCCCCGCTGTCGCCGCCGCTGCCGCAAAGCCCCGCTGTCGCCAAGCCCCGCCGCTGCCGCCAAGCCCCGCTGTCGCCGCCGCTGCCGCCAAGCCCCGCTGTCGCCGCCGCTGCCGCCAAGCCCCGCTGTCGCTGCCGCCAAGCCCCGCTGCCGCCAAGACCCGCTGTCGCCGCCGCTGCCGCCAAGCCCCGCTGCCGCCAAGCCCCGCTGCCGCCATGCCCCGCTGTCGCCGCCGCTGCCGCCAAGCCCCGCTGTCGCCGCCGCTGCCGCCGAGCCCCGCTGTCGCCAAGCCCCGCCGCTGCCGCCACGCCCCGCCGCTGCCGCCACGCCCCGCCGCTGCCGCCAAGCCCCGCTGTCGCCGCCGCTGCCGCCAAGCCCCGCTGCCGCCAAGCCCCGCTGCCGCCAAGCCCCGCTGTCGCTGCCGCCGCCGCTGCCGCCAAGCCCCGCTGTCGCCGCCGCTGTCGCCAAGCCCCGCTGCCGCCAAGCCCCGCTGCCGCCAAGCCCCGTTGCCGCCAAGCCCCGCTGTCGCCAAGCCCCGCTGCCGCCAAGCCCCGCTGCCGCCAAGCCCCGCTGTCGCCAAGCCCCGCTGTCGCCAAGCCCCGCTGTCGCCAAGCCCCGCTGTCGCCAAGCCCCGCTGTCGCCGCCGCTGTCGCCAAGCCCCGCTGTCGCCGAGCCCCGCTGCCGCCGAGCCCCGCTGCCGCCGAGCCCCGCTGCCGCCGAGCCCCGCTGTCGCCGAGACCCGCTGCTGCCGAGCCCCGCTGTCGCCGAGACCCGCTGTCGCCGATCCCCGCTGTCGCCGCCGCTGCCGCCGAGCCCCGCTGCCGCCGAGCCCCGCTGTCGCCGAGCCCCGCTGTCGCCGAGCCCCGCTGTCGCCGAGACCCGCTGCCGCCGAGACCCGCTGCCGCCGAGACCCGCTGCCGCCGAGCCCCGCTGTCGCCGCCGCTGCCGCCGAGCCCCGCTGTCGCCGCCGCCGAGCCCCGCTGTCGCCGCCGCTGCCGCCGAGCCCCGCTGTCGCCGCCGCCGAGCCCCGCTGTCGCCGCCGCTGCCGCCGAGCCCCGCTGTCGCCGCCGCCGAGCCCCGCTGCCGCCGCCGCTGCCGCCGAGCCCCGCTGCCGCCGCCGAGCCCCGCTGTCGCCGCCGCCGAGCCCCGCTGTCGCCGAGACCCGCTGCCGCCGAGCCCCGCTGTCGCCGAGACCCGCTGTCGCCGAGCCCCGTTGTCGCCGCCGCTGCCGCCGAGCCCCGCTGTCGCCGCCGCTGCCGCCGAGCCCCGCTGCCGCCGCCGAGCCCCGCTGTCGCCGCCGCCGAGCCCCGCTGTCGCCGAGACCCGCTGCCGCCGAGCCCCGCTGTCGCCGAGACCCGCTGTCGCCGAGCGCCGCTGTCGCCGCCGCTGCCGCCGAGCCCCGCTGTCGCCGAGCCCCGCTGTCGCCGCCGCTGCCGCCGAGCCCCGCTGTCGCCGAGCCCCGCTGTCGCCGAGCCCCGCTGCCGCCGAGCCCCGCTGCCGCCAAGCCCCGCTGCCGCCGAGCCCCGCTGTCGCCGAGCCCCGCTGCCGCCGAGCCCCGCTGCCGCCAAGTCCCGCTGCCGCCGAGCCCCGCTGCCGCCAAGCCCCGCTGCCGCCGAGCCCCGCTGTCGCCGCTGCCGAGCCCCGCTGCCGCCGAGACCCGCTGTCGCCGAGCCCCGCTGTCGCCGAGCCCCGCTGTCGCCGAGCCCCGCTGTCGCCGAGCCCCGCTGCCGCCGAGCCCCGCTGTCGCCGCTGCCGAGCCCCGCTGTCGCCGAGCCCCGCTGTCGCCGAGCCCCGCTGTCGCCGAGACCCGCTGCCGCCGAGACCCGCTGTCGCCGAGACCCGCTGCCGCCGAGACCCGCTGCCGCCGAGCCCCGCTGCCGCCGCCGCTGCCGCCGAGCCCCGCTGCCGCCGAGCCCCGCTGTCGCCGAGCCCCGCTGTCGCCGAGCCCCGCTGTCGCCGAGCCCCGCTGCCGCCGAGCCCCGCTGCCGCCGAGCCCCGCCGCCGCCGAGCCCCGCTGCCGCCGAGCCCCGCTGCCGCCGAGCCCCGCTGCCGCCGAGCCCCGCTGTCGCCGAGCCCCGCTGTCGCCGCCGCTGCCGCCGAGACCCGCTGTCGCCGAGACCCGCTGTCGCCGAGACCCGCTGTCGCCGAGCCCCGCTGTCGCCGCTGCCGAGTCCCGCTGCCGCCAAGCCCCGCTGCCGCCGAGCCCCGCTGTCGCCGAGCCCCGCTGTCGCCGCCGCTGCCGCCGAGCCCCGCTGTCGCCGAGCCCCGCTGTCGCCGCCGCTGCCGCCGAGCCCCGCTGTCGCCGCCGCCGAGCCCCGCTGCCGCCGAGACCCGCTGTCGCCGAGACCCGCTGCCGCCGAGCCCCGCTGTCGCCGAGCCCCGCTGTCGCCGAGCCCCGCTGTCGCCGCCGCTGCCGCCGAGCCCCGCTGTCGCCGCCGCCGAGCCCCGCTGCCGCCGCCGAGCCCCGCTGTCGCCGCCGCTGCCGCCGAGCCCCGCTGTCGCCGCCGCCGAGCCCCGCTGCCGCCGCCGAGACCCGCTGTCGCCGAGACCCGCTGCCGCCGAGCCCCGCTGTCGCCGAGCCCCGCTGTCGCCGCCGCTGCCGCCGAGCCCCGCTGTCGCCGCCGCCGAGCCCCGCTGTCGCCGCCGCCGAGCCCCGCTGTCGCCGCCGCCGAGCCCCGCTGCCGCCGCCGCTGCCGATGCTCCTCCGCCGACCGGCCTGCCCGGGGGGTCCCTTCCCTGCTCTCTGCCGCTTGCGGGAGCCCCTCTCCCTGCGACCGCTTCGCTCGCCGACCGGAAGTCAAGTCATTAAGGGCATTTAAATGGTCATTGGATAAACACATGGATGATAAGGGAATAGTGTAGATGGGCTTGACAGTGGTTTCACAGGTCGGCGCAACATGGAGGGCCGAAGTGCCTGTCCTGTTCTATGTTCTATGTTCTGAAGTGATTCAGGACATTTTACTGCATTAAAGGCACTGTTATCAATGCAAGTTGTTTGTGATCAGTGCCAGGATCTCAAATCTTTGCTCAGACGGCCTTCCTACCCTCATCATTTCTACTCTCTCAGATAAGACAGAGAAATACAGCACAGAACAGGCCCTTCGGCCCACGATATTGTGCCAAACTTTTTTCCCAGGTTAATCATAGAATTTTGGACACTAAGGGCAATTTATGATGGCCAATCCACCCAACCTGCACCTCTTTGGATTGTGGGAGGATACCGGAGTACCCGCAGGAAACCCATGCACAAACGGGGAGGGTGTGCAGACAGTGACCCAAGCCGAAATCGAACCTGGGACCCTGGAGCTGTGAAACAATTGTGCTATCCACAATGCTACCGTGCTTCCCTCAAGAAGAAATTAACCTACACTCCTTTATTCTACCATAATCCATGTACCTCTCCAATAGCCGCTTGAAGGTCCCTAACGTTTCCGACTCAACTACTTCCACAGGCAGTTTATTCCATGCCCCCACTACTCTCTGGGTAAAGAACCTACCTCTGACATCCCCCTATATCTTCCATCATTTACCTTAAATTTATGTCCCCTTGTAATGGTTTGTTCCACCCGGGGGAAAAGGTCTTTGATTGTCTACTCCATCTATTCCCCTCATCATCTTACAAACCTCTATCAAGTCGCCCCTCATCCTTCTCCATTCTAATGAGAAAAGGCCCAGCACCCTCAACCTTTCCTCGTATGCCCTACTCTCCATTCCAGGCAACATCCTGGTAAATCTCCTTTGAACCTTTTCCAAAGCTTCCACATCCTTCCTAAAATGAGGTGACTAGAACTGCACACAGTACTCCAAATGTGGACTGACCAAGGTTTTGTACAGCTGCCCCATCACCTCACGGCTCTAAAATTCAATCCCTCTGCTAATGAACGCTAGCACACCATAGGCCTTCTTCACAGCTCTATCCACTTGAGTGTCAACATTCAAAGATCGATGAACATAGACCCCAAGATCTCTCTGCTCCTCTGCATTGCCAAGATTCTGTTACCTGTCTGCTACATGTGTACATTTAAGGTCTCATTCTTCTCACGCAGTGACTGTCCCAGCACCATCAAACCTACGCTTCTCAGACATCACGAGGAACAGTTTCCGGATGGACTGGGATCATGGATCAGAGGATGTGAACCAGTACAGAATCAGCTGGGTTCCATCTGGGGGAGGGGAGAAAAAAGAGGTGATGAAATCCATACTTTCTGCTTCTGTGTAGCTCCAGCTGATTTTTAAATTTGCCTTGCAACATGCGAGTGTGAAGCAAAAACGCTGTCAGACAGATCTGTATATGTATGAAAATGTTCCTCCTTTCCAGCAACGATGTTTTATTGCATCCTTGTAATCCTTTCCACACTTGCTAATGAGTTGCATTCTCTGTTGGCCGTGGGGGCATGATCACACTGAAAACAGCAGGTATTTTCCATTCCCAACAGGGACATGCAAAGTCACGGGCAGGACTGGAAAATTTGGTTATCGGCCAAAACTCAATTGGGTGGGATGAGCTCTTTGAACCGTAACCTGCAGAAACATCAGCACATTCTTTCTGAATGGCATTACTGTACTAGAAGGTGATCAGGAAACTGCTTTCCGCACGGACCATATGCTCTTTAGTATTGAGATGTTGGGCTCAGTTGCCCACTCAAAGAGGAGCATTTGCGTAATGAACAAAACAGTCCAAATTAGTTTATTCCTTCAATTGAATTTTCTGCAGAAATACTCCACATGACCACGAGGGAATGCCACTGGGAAAGGTGGCTGCAGCCAAGGGTTGGTAAAGGATTTTAAGGTCCTTGTGGACACCTGAGTGTTATTAAATTCAAACGTCCCCATTTAATTAAGGGAATCAGTTTGCAGAAACAAATTGGTTTCATGCACTGAACGTATCTTGACCTTCGCTTTCTGCCTATTCTTCCAGATGATTATAAATGGCAATGAGACAAGCCAGGTTTTAGATAACCTGGATCCTGACACCTTATATGATGTTTCCCTTACTGCCATCTACCCAGACAAGAAGGAAAGTGATGGCGTCTCAGCCTCCCAGCAGACAAGTAAGTCTTCAGTCGATAAAAATCTCCATTTGTCTTTCCTACCCCCTTAGAAATTATCTTCAAATATTTAAAAGAGAACAAAGTGACATGGAAAGCACATGCTGCATATTATGATGATTGAGATTTACCAGGATACTGCCTGGATTGCTGAACAGGTCTTAAGAGGAAAGGTTGACGGAGCTAGGGCTTTTCTCTTTGGAGCAGTGGAGGATGAGAGGTGACTTAATAGAGGTTGAGAAGATGATGAAGGGGATAGATGCAGTGGACATTTCCTTGGGTGGATGTAGCTGTTACAAGGGGGCATAACTATAAGATTCAGGGTGGGAGATATAGGAGGGATGTCTGAGGTAGGTTCTTTACTCAGAGAGCGGTTAGGGTGTGGAATGGACTGGCTGCTGTGATAGTGGGGTCAGACACGTTGGGAACTTTCAAGTAGTTATTGGATAGGAACATGGATCACACCAGAATGACAGGGAGTGGGATCGCTTAATCCTGGTTTCGGAAAATGATCGGCACAACATCGAGGGCCGAAGCCCCTGTTCTCTGCTGCACTGTTCTGTGTTCCATGTTCTATGAGGAGCCGGGTTCGAATCCCAGCCCTGGTCACTGTCCGTGTCACGTTTGCACATTCTCCCCATGTCTGCATGGGTTTCACCCCCACAACCCAATGATGTGCACGTTAGGTGGATTGGCCACGCTAAATTTCCCCTGAATTGGAAAAAAACCAGTAATTGGGTACCCTCAATTTTTTGTACAAGGTAAGTAAGATGACATGGAAAAGATAATCAACCGCAGTAAACCTGCCCGTATATTATAGAATGTTACCTTATTGACTCGCAATATTCCTCAAACTTCATTCTCCAGTGAAACACATTTTTTTGATCTGTTTCTGATGTTGAGTTTAGTGACCTTTTGCACTAACATACTTCAATCCCTTTCCCCCACCCCCAATCCATTACCCCTACATGTGAAGCCGCTCTGCTTTATATCAGTATCCAACATTTCAGCTTGCATCTCCTTTATTTAGCCTTGCTGTCTTGCTGAACTCTCTGTCCTTGATCAGCAGCATTATTCCAATAGAGCTTGACAAACACCGCCTCAACTTTCGATGAGGTGCTTTATAGCATCCTGGACTCAACACCATGTTCAACAATTTTACATCATTATCCAGGCCCCATTTTGGTTCCTTTCCCTTTGCAAGTTTTGATTTTAACCCTTTTTTCTCTTGTTTCTGCTTTGAGACAGCAGCTGCTCATTATTCTGTGATTCACGCCTCCTCTGGCCACATCTTGTCCCATTCCCCACATTGACAACTCTTTCATTATTTAATTTCTCCTGCCTTCCACCCTGTGACAGACCTTCCCACTTTTTTTAATCACCTCCCGTCTGCGTAAATCCTGTTGTATTTTTTTTCTCCCTCTTCAGGTGTTGCCAGACCAGCTGAGCATTTTCAGCATTTTTTGTTTTTACATCACTTTTACCTTGTCTTTTGTGAGGGAAAAATGTTTTGTTGAATTTTCATACCATGCAACAGCAGCAATAAACCCTGTCAACCTTTCCCAAAGTTCAGTGGGACCCTCAACCTGGGATGATCGCACAGGCTGAATATGGGTGGGGATTTCAACATGCTTGTTGATCAAGGCGTGGACCGGTCATGTTCGAGAACACGCAAGGTGCCAGCAATGGCAAAGGAGCTGATAGGGTTCATGGAGCAGATGGGGGCTGGTGGATCCGTGGAGATTTAGGCAGCCGAGAGCCAGGGAATTTTCTTTCTTTTCCCACATTCACAAGGTGTATTCCCGAATAGATTTCTTTGTTGTGGGCAGGGCCCTGTTGGTGAGGGTGGTGGATACTGGCTGTTCGGCAATTATGATCTTGGACCATGCTCCGTACTGGGTGGACCTGCAGGTCAGTATGGATAGTAAGCAGCCCCCACACTGGAGATTGGATGTGGGGCTGTTGGCGGACGAATGGATCTGCGAGAGATTGAGGAAGTGCATATATAGATATAGATATAGAGAAATACAGCACAGAACAGGCCCTTCGGCCCACGATGTTGCGCCAAACTTTTGTCCTAGGTTAATCATAGAATTTTGGACAATTTTTCATGGCCAATCCACCCAACCTGCACATCTTTGGACTGTGGGAGGAAACCGGAGTACCCGGAGGAAACCCACACAGTCACGGGGAGGATGTGCAGACTCCACACAGACAGTGACCCAAGTCGAAATCGAACTTGGGACCCTGGAGCTGTGAAGCAATTGTGCTATCCACAATGCTACCGTGCTGCCCTTAAGAAGTTAACCTACACTCCCTTATTCTACCCTAATCCAAGTACCTATCCAATAGCCGCTTGAAGGTCCATAAATTTTCCGACTCAACTACTACCACAGGCAGTGCATTCCATGCCCCCACTACTCTCTGGGTAAAGAACCTACCTCTGACACTCCCTCTATATCTTCCACCATTTATCTTAAATTTATGTCCCCTTGTAATGGTGTGTTCCACCGGGGAAAAAGTCTCTGACTGTCTACTCTATCTATTCCCCTGATCATCTTGTAAACCTCTGTCAAGTCGCCCCTCATCCTTCTCCGTACTAATGAGAAAAGGCCTAGCATTCTCAACCTTTCCTCGTATGACCTACTCTCCATTCCAGGCAACATCCTGGTAAATCTCCTTTGCACCTTTTCCAAAGCTTCCACATCCTTCCTAAAATGAGGTGACCAGAACTGCACACAGTACTCCAAATGTGGCCTGACCAAGGTTTTGTACAGCTGCATCATCACCTCACGGCTCTTAAATTTAATCCCTCTGCTAATGAACGCTAGCACACCATAGGCCTTCTTCACAGCTCTATCCACTTGAGTGGCAACTTTCAAAGAACTATGAACATAGACCCCAAGATCTCTCTGCTCCTCCACATTGCCAAGAACCCTACCATTAACCCTGTATTCCGCATTCAGATTTGTCCTTCCAAAATGGACAACCTCACACTTGTCAGGGTTAAACTCCATCTGCCACTTCACAGCCCAGCTCTGCATTCTATCTATGTCTCTTTGAAGCCGACAACAGCCCTACTCACTATCCACAACTCCACAAATCTTCGTATCATCTGCAAATTTACTGACCCGCCCTTCAACTCCCTCATCCAAGTCGTTAATGAAAATCACAAACAGCAGAGGACCCAGAACTGATCCCTGTGGTACGCCACTGATAACTGGGCTCCAGGCTGAATATTTGCCATCCACCACCACTCTCTGTCTTCTATCGGTTAGCCAGTTTGTTATCCAACTGGCCAAATTTCCCACTATCCCATGCCTCCTTACTTTCTGCATAAGCCTACCATGGGGAACCTTATCAAATGCCTTACTAAAATCCATGTACACTACATCCACTGCTTTACCTTCATCCACATGCTTGGTCACCTCCTCAAAGAAGTCAATAAGACTTGTAAGGCAAGACCTACCCCTCACAAATCCGTGCTCACTATCCCTAATCAAGCAATGCCTTTCCAGATGCTCAGAAATCCTATCCCTCAGTACCCTTTCCATTACTTTGCCTACCACCGAAGTGAGACTAACTGGCCTGTAATTCCCAGGGTTATCCCTATTCCCTTTTTTGAACAGGGGCACGACATTCGCCACTCTCCAATCCTCTGGTACCACCCCTGTTGACAGCGAGGACGAAAAGATCATTGCCAACGGCTCTGCAATTTCATTTCTTGCTTCCCATAGAATCCTTGGATATGTCCCGTCAGGCCCAGGGGACTTGTCTATCCTCAAGTTTTTCAAAACGCGCAACACATCTTCCTTCCTGACAAGTATCTCCTCAAGCTTAACAGTCTGCTTCACGCTGTCCTCTCCAACAATATGGCCCCTCTCGTTTGTAAATACTGAAGAAAAATACTTGTTCAAGACCTCCCCTATCTCTTCAGACTCAATACACAATCTCCCGCTACTGTCCTTAATCGGACCTACCCTCGCTCTAGTCATTCTCATATTTCTCACATATGTGTAAAAGGCCTTGGGGTTTTCCTTGATCCTACCCGCCAAAGATTTTTCATGCCCTCTCTTAGCTCTCCTAATCCCTTTCTTCAGTTCCGTCCTGGCTATCTTGTATCCCTCCAGCGCCCTGTCTGAACCTTGTTTCTTCAGCCTTACATAAGTCTCCTTCTTCCTCTTAAAAAGACATTCAACCTCTCTTGTCAACCATGGTTCCCTCACTCGACCATCTCTTCCCTGCCTGACAGGGACATACATATCAAAGACACGCAGTACCTGTTCCTTGAACAAGTTCCACATTTCACTTGTGTCCTTCCCTGACAGCCTATGTTCCCAACTTCTGCACTTCAATTCTTGTCTGACAGCATTGTATTTACCCTTCCCCCAATTATAAATCTTGCCCTGTTGCTCGCACCTATCCCTCTCCATTACTAAAGTGAAAGTCACAGAATTGTGGTCACTACCTCCAAAATGCTCCCCCACTAACAAATCTATCACCTGCCCTGGTTCATTACCAAGTACTAAATCCAATATGGCCTCCCCTCTGGTCGGACAATCGACATACTGTTTTAGAAAAGCTTCCTGGACACACTGCACAAACACTACCCCATCCAAACTATTTGATCTAAAGAGTTTCCACTCAATGTTTGGGAAGTTGAAGTCACCCATGACTACTACCCTGTGACTTCTGCACCTTTCCAAAATCTGTTTCCCAATCTGTTCCTCCACATCTCTGCTGCTATTGGGGGGCCTATAGAAAACTCCCAACAAGGTGACTGCTCCTTTCCTATTTCTAACTTCAACCCATATTACCTCAGTAGGCACATCCCCCTCGAACTGCCTTTCTGCAGCTGTTATACTATCTCTAATTAACAATGCCACCCCCCCACCTCTTTTACCATCCTCCCTAATCTTGTTGAAACATCTATAACCAGGGACCTCCAACAACCATTTCTGCCCCTCTTCTATCCAAGTTTCTGTGATGGCCACCACATCGTAGTCCCAAGTACAGATCCATGCCTTAAGTTCACCCACCTTATTCCTGATGCTTCTTGCATTAAAGTATACACACTTCAACCCATCTCCTTGCCTGCAAGTACTCTCCTTTGTCATTGTTACCTTCTCCACTGCATCACTATGTGCTTTGGCGTCCTGACTATCGTCTACCTCAGTTGCTGGACTACAGATCCGGTTCCCATTCCCCTGCCAAATTAGTTTAAACCCTCCTGAAGAGTACAAGAAAACCTCCCCCCCCCCCCCCCCCCCCCCAGGATATTGGTGCCCCTCTGGTTCAGATGCAACCCGTCCTGCTTGTACAGATCCCACCTTCCCCAGAATGCGCTCCAATTATCCAAATACCTGAAGCCCTCCCTCCTACACCATTCCTGCAGCCACGTGTTCAACTGCACTCTCTCCCTATTCCTAGCCTCGCTATCACGTGGCACCGGCAACAAACCAGTGATGACAACTCTGTCTGTCCTGGCCTTTAACTTCCAGCCTAACTCCCTAAACTTGTTTA
Organism: Scyliorhinus canicula; assembly: GCF_902713615.1. Taxonomy (NCBI): domain Eukaryota; kingdom Metazoa; phylum Chordata; class Chondrichthyes; order Carcharhiniformes; family Scyliorhinidae; genus Scyliorhinus; species Scyliorhinus canicula. Next base: position 5,616,712 of record NC_052148.1, on the reverse strand, counting down.
TTACCTCCACACCCTTTTTCCTACCTACATCGTTGGTACCAATGTGCACCACGACTTCTGGCTGCTCACCCTCCTCCTTCAGGATCCTGAAGACACGATCAGAGACATCCCTGGCCCTGGCACCCGGGAGGCAACATACCTTTCGGGAGTCTCGCTCGCGACCACAGAATCTCCTATCTATTCCCCTAACCATTGAATCTCCTATTACTATTGCTTTTCTATGCTCCCCCCTTCCCTTCTGAGCCCCAGAGCCAGACTCAGTGCCAGAGACCTGGCCGCTGGGGCCTTCCCCCGGTAGGTCATCCCCCACAACAGCATCCAAAACGGTATACTTGTTTTGAAGGGGAACGGCCACGAGGGATCCCTGCACTGTCTGCCTGTTAGTTTTCTTTCCCCTGACTGTAACCCAGCTACTCTTGTCCAGTACCTTTGGTGTGGCTACCTCCCTGTAACTCTTCTCTATAACCCCCTCTGCCTCCCGGATGATCCGAAGTTCATCCAGCTCCAGCTCCAGTACCTTAACACGGTCTCTGAGGAGCTGGAGTTGGGTGCACTTCCCGCAGGTATAGTCAGCGGGGACACCAGTGGTATCCCTCACCACCCACATCCTACAGGAGGAGCATGCAACTGCCCTAGCCTCCATTCCCTCTTACTTTACAAAATTAGCTGCCCCGTGGACCAACTGGACCTCCGCCCTCCGACTCTACTTCCAGTCAGCTGTACTCTAAACTCCTGGCTCCCTTCACGCTCTTTGATAAATATAGGAAATGAAATGTAAGGAACACCTTACTCCCTCCTCACCTAACTCCCTCAGTCACCAAACTCTCACTGTAGCACTCAAATGCCACAAGCTCAGCACTCGCTCAGTCACCAAACTCTCAATGTAGCACTCAAATGCCACAAGCTCAGCACTCCCTCAGTCACCAAACTCTCACTGTAGCACTCAAATGCAACAAGCTCAGCACTCCAGTGCAAACAAAGTCTGCACTGTAACTAACTCCTATTCATACTGTGACTCTAGCTTCTGAAAACTGGCCTAATGCAATTAACTAATTAACAAGCTCCAGCTGCAAGTAAGTCCAAGTAGAACCTTGTTTAAATCTGATTCAAAATTCACCTTCTTATAGACCAAACAGCAACTTTTAAGTTAATTAACTAAATAAAAGAAATACTAGACTTTAAATAAAAATGAACCCTTATACTCCCTCAGTCACCAAACTCTCACTGTAGCACTCAAATGCCACAAGCTCAGCACTCAGTGCAAAACTCAGTGCATGCTGAAGTACCTGCAGGTAAACGATACGGAGGAGGTCTCAGCAGCGGTGGTCTGGGAAACATTGAAGGCGGTGGTGAGAGGGGAGCTGATATTGATCTGGGCTCACAGGGACAGGACGGATAGGGAGAGACAGACCGACTGGTAAGGTAGAGCCTACGAATGGATAGAAGGTATGCGGAGTCTCCAGAGGCGGGGCTTTTGAGGGAACGCTGGAGGCTGCAGGCAGAATTTCGATTGTTAACTACAGGAAAGGCAGTGGAGCAGCTCAGGAAGGTGAAGGGTGCGGTGTACGAGCATGGGGAAAAGGCCAGTAGGTTGCTTGCACAGCAGCTCAGACAAAGGGAGGCAGCGAGGGAAATAGGGAAAATTGTTGATGGGGATGGGAACTTAGTTGGGGACTCGGAGGGGGTGAGCAAGACCTTCGGGACTTTTAAAGTCGTCCTTGATAAGTATCAAACTATTCGGAAGGACTGAGTGAATGGCAAGGGAGGTGGTGCAGCTGTGTTATTTAAGGCTGACATCCGGGCAATAGTAAGGGGTAACATCGGTGCAATGGAGGACAAGGTTGAACCCATTTGGGTGGAAATTAGGAATAGTAAGGCAAAAAAGTCACTGATAGGAGAAGTCTACAGGCCACCAAATAGTAACAACATGGCGGGGCAGGCAATAAACAAAGAAATAACTGATACATGTAGAAATGGTGCTGTCGTTATCATGGGGGATTTTAATTTACATGTCGATTGGTTTAACCAGGTCGGTGAAGGCAGCCTGGAGGAGGAGTTTATAGAATGTATCCGTGATAGTTTCCTAGAACAGTATGTAATAGAACCTACAAGGGAACAAGCGGTCCTAGATCTGGTCCTGTGTAATGAGACAGGATTGATTAATGATCTGATTGTTAGGGATCATCTCGGAAGGAGCGATCACAATATGGTTGAATTTAAAATACAGATGGAGGGTGAGAAGGTGAAATCAAAGACTAGTGTTTTGTGCTCAAACAAAGCATATTACAATGGGATGAGAGAAGAGCTAGATCAGGTAGACTGGGAGCAAAGACTTTATGGTGAAACCATTGATGAACAGTGGAGAAACTGCCAAGCGATTTTTTTTTTACTGTGCTCAGCAATGGTTTCTACCAACAGAAAGGAAGGACAGTAGAAAGAGGAAAAATCGACCATGGATATCTAAGGAAATAAGGGAAAGAATCAAACTGAAAGAAAAAGCACACCAAGTGGCAAAGATTAGTGTGAGACTAGATGACTGGGAAATCTTTAGGGGGCACAAGAAAGCTGCTACAAAAGCTATAAAGACGAGTAAGATAGATTATGAGAGTAAACGTCAGCAGAATATATAAACAGGTAGAGAAGCCTCCTGGCCCTGATGGAATGCATTCCCGAGTGCGAAAAGAGATGGCTAGAGAAATTGCAAATGCACTCGTGATAATTTACCAAAATTCACTAGACTCTGGGGTGGTCCCGGCAGATTGGAAATTAGCAAACGTGACACCACTGTTTAAAAAAGGAGGAAGGCAGAGAGCGGGTAATTATAGGCCAGTTAGCTTAACTTACCGGTAGTAGGGAACATGCTGGAATCTATCATCAAAGAAGAAATAGCGAGGCATCTGGATAGAAATTGTTCCATTGGGCAGATGCAGCATGGGTTCATAGAGAGCAGCTCGTGGCTTACTAATTTTGTGGAATTCTTTGAGGACGTTACCAGAGAGGTAGATAACGCGACGCCAATGGATGTGGTATATCTGGATTTCCAGAAAGCCTTTGATGAGGTGCCACACAAAAGATTGCTGCATGAGATAAAGATGCTTGGCATTAAGGGTATACTAGGAGTAAGCAAAAAGTGCAGAGGATACTGGAAGTCTGCAGAGGGGTTTGGATAGGTTAAGTGAATGGGCTAGGGTCTGGCAGATGGAATACAATGTTAACAAATGTGAGGTTATCCATTTTGGTAGGAATAACAGCAAACAGGATTATTATTTAAAATATAATATATTAAAGCATGCTGATGTGGAGAGAGACCTGGGTGTGCTAGTGCATGAGTCACAGAAAGTTGGTTTACAGATGCAACAGGTGATTAAGAAGGCAAATGGAATTTTGTCCTTCATTGCCAGAGGGATGGAGTTTAAGAGTAGGGAGGTTATGCTGCAATTGTATAAGGTGTTAGTGAGGCCACATCTGGGGTATTATGTTCAGTTTTGATCTCCTTACCTGAGAAAGGACGTACTGGTGCTGGAGGGTGTGCAGAGGAGATTCACGAGGATAATCCCAGACCTGAAGGGGTTGTATTACAAGGAGAGGTTGAGTAGACTGGGACTGTACTCGATGGAACTTAGAAGGATGAGGAGGGATCTTATCTAAACAAAAATAATTATGAAGGGAATCGATAGCATAGATGCGGCCAGATTATTTCCACATGCGGGTGAAAGCAGAACTAGTGTGCCTTACTTCTGTTCTGGGCAAAGTCTTGGGAAGTTTCATAAGAGATAGGATTTTGTAATCATCTGGAAAGGAATAATTTGATTAGTGATAGTCAACACGGTTTTGTGAAGGGTAGGTCGTGCCTCTCAAACCTTATTGAGTTCTTTGAGAAGGTGACCAAACAGGTGGTTGAGCGGAAAGCAGTTGATTGGTGTACATGGATTTCTGTAAAGCGTTTGATAAGGTTCCCCACGGTAGGCTATTGCAGAAGGTACGGAGACATGTGATTCAGGGTAATTTAGCAGTTTGGATCAGAAATTGGCTAGCTGGATGAAGACAAAGTTGATTGGAAATGTTCAGCCGGAGTTCAGTTACTAATGGTGTACCACAAAGAACTGTTTTGGGGCCACTGCTGTTTGTCATTTTTATAAATGAAGTGGAGGAGGGCGTACAAGGATGGGTGACTAAATTTGCAGATGGCACTAAAGTCGGTGGAGTTGTGGACAGTGTGGAATGATGTTGCAAATTACAGAGGGACACAGATAAGCTGCAGAGCTGGGCTGAGAGATGGCAAATCGAGTTAAATGCAGAAAAGTGTGAGGTGATTCATTTTGGAAGGAATAACAGGAAGACAGAGTACTGGGCTAATGGTAAGATTCTTGGTAGTGTGGATGAGCAGAGAGATCTCTGTGTCCATGCACATTGATCCCTGAAAGTTGCCACCCAGTTTGATAGGGTTATTAAGAAAGCGTACGGTGTGTTAGCTTTTATTGGCAGAGGGATTGAGATTCGGAGCCATGAGGTCAGCTGTACAAAACTCTGGTGCTGCCACATTTGGAGAATTGCGTGCAATTCTGCTCACTGCATTACGGGAAGAATATGGAAGCATTGGTAAGGGTGCAGAGGAGATTTACCAGGATGTTGCCTGGTATTGAGGGAAGACTTTGAGGGAAGGCTGAGGGACTTGAGGCTGTTTTCATTAGAGAGAAGAAGGTTCAGATATGACTTAATTGAGGCATACAAGATGATCAGAGGATTAGATGCGGTGGACAGTGAGAACTTTTTCCCTCGGGTGGCGATTTCTAGAACGAGGGTACATAGATTTCAATTGAGGGGAGATCGATACAGTCCAGATGTCAGATGTAGGTTCTTTACTCGGAGAGTAGTAAGGCCGTGGAATGCCCTGCCTGCAACAGTCGTGGACCCGCCAACATTAAAGGCATTTAAATGGTCATTGGATAAACATATGGATGATGAGGGATAGTGTAGATGGGCTTTCGAGTGGTTTCCCAGATCGGCGCAACATGGAGGGCCGAAGGTCCTGTACTGCACTGTTATGTTCTATGATCTGAAGTGCCACGGGACATTTAACAGCATTAAAGGCACTATTATAAATGCAAGTTGTTTGTTATATAGCCAGTATCTCAAATCTTTCATTTTCATTTTCTTTGCTCAGATGGCCTCCATTCCCTCATCATTTCTACTCCGTCAGATTCTGTTACCTTTCTGCTACATGTGTACATTTAAGGTCTCATTCTTCTCCCACAGCGACTATCCCAGCACCATCAAACCTACGCTTCTCAGACATCACCAGGAAAAGTTTCCGGATTGACTGGGATCATGGATCGGAGGAGGCGGACCAGTACAGAATCAGCTGGGTTCCATCTGCAGGAGGAGACAAAAAAGAGGTGATGAAATCCATACTTTCTGCTTCTGCGTAGCTCCAGCTGATTTTTAAATTTGCCTTGCAACATGCGAGTGTGAAGCAATACCGCTGTCAGACAGATCTGTATATGTATGAAAATGTTCCTCCTTTCCAGCAACGATGTTTCATTGTATCCTTGTAATCCTTTCCACACTTGCCAATGAGTTGCATTCTCTGTTGGCCGAGGCAGCATGATCACACTGAAAACAGCAGGTATTTTCCATTCCCAACAGGGACATGCAAAGTCACGGGCAGGGCTGGAAAATTTGGAGATCGGCCAAAACTCAATTGGGTAGGATGAGCTCTTTGAACCGTAACCTGCAGAAACATCAGCACATTCTTTCTGAATGGCATTACTGTACTAGAAGGTGATCAGAAAACTGCTTTCCGCACGGACCATATGCTCTTTAGTATTGAGATGTTGGGCTCAGTTCCCACTCAAAGAAGAGCATTTGCGCAATGAACAAAACAGTCCAAATTAGTTTATTCCTTCAATTGAATTTTCTGCAGAAATACTCCACATGACCACGAGGGAATGCCACTGGGAAAGGTGGCTGCAGCCAAGGGTTGGTAAAGGATTTTAAGGTCCTTGCAGCCCCCTGAGTGATATTAAATTCAAACATCCCCATTTAATTAAGGGAATCAGTTTGCAGAAAACAAATTGGTTTCATGCTCTGAACGTACCTTGACCTTCGCTTTATGCCTGTTCTTCCAGATGATTATAAATGGCAATGAGACAAGCCAGGTTTTAGATAACCTGGATCCTGACACCAAATATGATGTTTCCCTTACTGCCATCTACCCAGACAAGAAGGAAAGTGATGGCGTCTTAGCCTCCCAGCGTACATGTAAGTCTTCAGTATATAAAAATCTCCATTAGTCTTTTCTCCCCCCTTACCAATTATCTTCAAATATTGAAAAGAGAACAAAGTGACATGGGAAGCACATGCTGCATATTGTGATGTGCAGCAGATCACAATGTCCTTCAGGATGGGGTGTGGGATTAGTATGTTCCCCTGGATTCTCTGCTTCTGCTGTAGCAAAGTGTATCTATTGGCTTCATTGGCTAGCCTGCTTGTGTCCAATATTCCTGGGCCATACAGCACCTTCAGCCAGATAAATCTATAAAACCATAGAATTCCGACAGTGTAGAAGGTGGCTATTTGGCCTTGTGTGTCTGCACCGACCCTCTGAAACAGCAATCGATCTAGGCCCACTCCCCTGCCCAATCCCTGAAACCCCCCCTAACCGCACGATCTGGGACTATTTAGCATGACCAATCCACCTAATGTGCACATCTTTGGACTGTGGGAGGAAATCGGAGGACCCAGAGGAAACCCACAAAGACACGGAGAGAATGTACAAGCGCCACACAGACAATCTACCGAGGCAGGAATTGAACCCAGTTCTCTGGCGCTGTGAGGCAGCAGTGATAACCCAACCCCTGATTAATTTATGCCTCCTTCAACTTGCCTCCTCTTTTATTGATGGACCCGCTTCCCCAACCCCTTATCTATTCCTCACAGTAAAATGATTGGCCTCACCCCATTTCCCCACTACCTGGGCGTAACTTGTCTATACAAAGGGAAATAACCATCATATTTGTATTTATCTAACATATTTTAACAGTCTCAAGTATCTTTACTGGATGACATCAGCAGATTGATAATCATTTCAGTTAAACTAGTGATGTTTGTGTTTAGAGAACTTGAAACAATATTGCCCCATCCCTTTTTGCTGAAGGTGAAAGGGGCGGCATGTGGCACAGTGGCTAGCACTGGGACTGCGGCACTGAGAAGACAGAGGGTGGTGATGGATGGAAAATTTTCAGACTGGAGACCAGTTACCAGCGGTGTAACACCGGGTTCTGTGCTGGGTCCTCTGCTTTTTGCCGGACCAGCCTCCCCGAACAGGCGCCGGATTGTGGCGACACGGGGCTTTTCACAGTAACTTTATTTGAAGCCTACATGTGACAATAAGCGATTTTCATTTCATTTTCATTTCATTTCATTTGTGACTTTTATCAATGACTTGGAGGAGGGGGCTGAAGGCTGGGTCAGTAAATTTGAAAATCGCTTATTGTCACGAGTAGACTTGAATGAAGTTACTGTGAAAAGCCCCTAGTCGCCACATTCCGGCGCCTGTTCGGGGAGGCTGTTACGGGAATCGAACCGTGCTGCTGGCCTGCTTGGTCTGCTTTCAAAGCCAGTGATTTAGCCCAGTGTGCTAAACAGCCCCTTTTTGCTGATGACAAAACGATTGCTGGAGCCATGGATGAGGCGCAGGGCTGTTGTAGGCTGCAAAGAGACATTGATAGGATGCAGAGCTGGGACCAAAAATGGAAGATGGACTTTAACCCTGATAAGTGATTCATTTTGGTAGAAAAACATTGAATGCGGATTAAAGGGTCACCAGCAGGGTTCTGAGGAATGTGGGGGAACAGAGAGATCTTGGGGTTCATGTCCACAGATCCCTGAAGGTTGCAACTCAAGTGGATACAGCGTGAAGAAGGCTTATAGTGTGTTAGCGTTTATTAACGGGGGGATTGAGTGTAACAGCCACCGGGTTATGCTGCAACTCTTCACGACCCTGCTGAGATCACATTTGGAGCATTGTCTGCAGTTCTGGTCACCTCATTACAGGAAGGATGTGGAAGCATTGGAAAGGATGCAAAGGAGATTTACCAGGATGCTGCCTGGATTGCAGAATAAGTCTTTTGAGGAAAGGTTGACAGAGCTAGGGCTTTTCTCTTTGGAGTGGAGGAGGATGAGAGGCGACATAATAGAGGTTGAGAAAATGATGAGGGGGTTCGATACAGTGGACGTTCAGAGACTATTACCTTGGGTGGATGTAGATGTTTACTCAGAGAGTGGTTAGGGTGTGTAATGTGCTGCCTGCTGTGATAGTGAAGTCAGACACTTTAGGAACTTTCAAGCGGTTATTGCATAGGACCATGGAGCAGACCAGAATGACATGGAGTGGGATAGCTTAATCTTGGTTTCGGACAATGCTCGGCACAACATTGAGGGCCGAATGGCCTGTTCTCTGCTGCACTGTTCTATGTTCCATGTTCTTTGAGGAGCTGGGTTCGAATCCCGGCACTGGGTCACTGTCCGTGTCAAGTTTCATTCTCCCCATGTCTGCGTGGGTTTCACCCCCACAACCCAAAGATGTGCAGGGTAGGTGGATTGGACACACTAAATTCTGCCTCAATTTGGAAAAAACGGAATTTGGGTACACTCAAATTTTTTTACAAGGCAAGGAAGGTGAAAGGGAAAATACAATCAACCACAGTAAACTAGCCTGTATTTTATGGAATGTTACCCTATTGACTCGCAAAATTCCTCAACGTCATTCTCCAGTGAAACATATATTTTTTGGATCTGCTGCTACTGTTGAGTTTAGTGACCCTTTGCAGTAACTCACTTCGATCCCTTTCCCCCACCCCCAATCCATTACTCATACATGAAATGAAAATTGCTTCTTGTCATAAGTAGGCTTCAATGAAGTTACTGTTAAATGCCCCTAGTCGTGACATTCCGGCGCCTGTTCGGGGAGGCTGGTATGGGAATTGAACTGTGCTGCATGTGAAGTTGATCTACTTTATTCCAGTATCCAACATTTCAGTTTGCATCTCCTTTATTTAGCCTTGCTGTCTTGCTGATCTCTCTGTCCTTGATCAGCAGCATTATTCCAATAGAGCTTGACAAACACTTCCTCAACTTTCCATGAGGTGCTTTATAGAATCCTGGACTCAACACCGTGTTCAACAATTTTACATCATTATCTAGGCCCCATTTTGGTTCCTTTCCCTTTGCAACTTTTGATTTTAACCCTTTTTTCTCTTGTTTCTGCTTTGAGACAGCAGCTGCTCATTATTCTGTGATTCACGCCTCCTCTGGCCACATCTTGTCCCATTCCCCACATTGACAACTCTTTTGTTATTTAATTTCTCCTGCCCTCCACCCTGTGACAGACCTTCCCACTTTTTTAATCGCCTCCCATCTGCTTAAAACCTGTTGACTTTTTTTCCCCTCTTCAGGTGTTTCCAGAGCAGCTGAGCATTTTCAGCATTTTTTGTTTTTATATCACTTTTACCTTGTCTTTTGATGTCGAAAAATGATTTATTGAATTTTCATACCGTACAACAGCAGCAATAAACCCTGTCAACTTTTCCCAAAGTTCAGTGGGACCATCAACCTGGGATGATCGCACAGGCTGATTATGGGTGGGGATTTCAACATGGTTATTGATCTAGGCCTGGACCGATCATGTTCGAGAACGTGCAAGGTGCCAGCAATGGCAAAGGAGCTGAAATGGTTCATGGAGCAGGTGGAAGGAGGTGGGGGGTTAGGTACATTTGGGCGCGGCCGTTTTGGCGCCAGCTGTTTTGGCGCCGGACGTTTTGGCGCCAAAATAACATTTCTTTATTTGTGAATTAGCCTCAGGTGAGTTGGCTGCTGGTGCGGGTGCGTTGAGTTGGCTGCTGGTGCGGGTGCGTTGAGTTGGCTGCTGGTGCGGGTGCGTTGAGTTGGCTGCTGGTGCGGGTGCGTTGAGTTGGCTGCTGGTGCGGGTGCGTTGAGTTGGCTGCTGGTGCGTTCTATCACCATCTTTTTATATATTTTTTAACTAAACCAATTCGCATACCCATATGACGGCTGAGGCAGTATCAACGAAACGTGGTAAAGAAAAATTTGTTCATAACGGATTCCTTTACGTCTTTGACAAAACAAGCAAAGGTGACAGCGAAGTGAAATTTTGGCGTTGTGAGCAAAAAAACCGGTGCAAAGCACGTCTCCATACTAAAGCTGCAAACGTGGTGAGGCAGCTGAACAGCCATTCGCATGATGCTTCTGCTGCACAAGTAGAGGTTGCACTCGTGAAAAGTAAAATAAAAAAGAGAGCACAGGAAACCCTTGAGGCACCGACTGTAGTTGTTAATGAATGTTTGACAGACATATCCCAAGCTAGTCTACCAGCCATTCCTAATATATCTGCTTTGAGGAGAATGATAAGCAGAAAGCATAATTATGTATTGAACGCCCCCACCAATCTAAGTGATTTACAACAATTGATTGTGCCAGAATGCTACAGGATATATGTCCCTCAACCAGGAGTGGAAGAAAATTCTTTACTTTGTGATAGTGGACCAGGTCACGGAATCTTCGGAAGACAGAGCTGGCTACAGCACTTATTGACATCTGATATGTGGTTTGCAGATGGCACATTCAGTATTGCTCCCAGCCTCTTTTCTCAGATATATGTAATTATGGTAAAAAAATCACGGAGGAGTTACTCCTACGGTTTATGCTCTTTTGCCCAACAAGCAACGCACCACATATGCGAGAATGTTCACATTATTGAAAGAAATCGAACCCAACTTGAAACCCAGTTCAATCGTCTGTGATTATGAACAAGCTGCGCACAGTGCTATGAAAGACATATTCCCTGATGTTCAAATAAAAGGATGTTTTTTTCATTTAGCTCAAAATATGCAAAAACATCTAGCTAGTATGGGGTTCCGTAGTTTGTATAACACTGATCCAGATTTCGTGTTAAAAGCTAAAATGATTATTGCCATTGCCTTTGTACCTTTGAACAAAATCGATGAATATCTGGATGCTTTAGCGACCCAACTGCCGCAAGAACTTCAAGATTTACTCAACTGGTTTGAAGATACATATGTTGGTCGTCTGAACAGACGAGGAAATGGTAGACGAACAGCTTTATTTCGCCCTGAGATTTGGAACCTTTATCAGAGAACATTAAACGGGGAAGACCGCACAAACAATAATGCGGAGGCAGCCCACCGTCGATTGAAATATGAACTTGGCATGCATCATCCCACCATATGGAAACTAATTGATGGCCTGCATAAATAACAGAAAGATAGAGATGCATATTATGAAAGGTTAATAGCCGGCCATGAACCGCCACAAAAACTAAAAAAGTATAGAGATGCAGATAAAAGAATACATGAAACTGTTCTTAAATTTGAAAACATGGATGCTATCAAGTACTTGAGGAGCCTTGCTCATAATCACCAAATGAACTAAACTAAAGGTTTTTTAACTTTAGTTTTTAACTAAATGAACTAATTTAAGGTTTTTAATTTACAATAAAGATAAAAGAATACATGAAACTGTTCTTAAATTTGAAAACATGGATGCTATCGAGTACTTGAGGAGCCTTGCTCATAATCACCAAATGAACTAAACTAAATGAACTAATTTAAGGTTTTTAAATTTACTTGCAACAATTTACTAGCCACAAAAACTAAAAGAATTTCTGTCGTCTGCGCCCAAACGGCCGCGCCAAATTGGCTGCGCCCAATTGTCCCATGGCGCCCAAACGGCTGCGCCCAAACGGCTGCGTCCAAACGGCTGCGTCCAATTGTCCCATGGCGTCCAAATGGCTGCGCCCAAACGGCTGCGTCCAAACGGCTGCGTCCAATTGTCCCATGGCGCCCAAACGGCTGCGTCCAAACGGCTGCGTCCAATTGTCCCATGGCGCCCAAACGGCTGCGTCCAAACGGCTGCGTCCAAACGGCTGCGTCCAAACGGCTGCGTCCAAACGGCTGCGTCCAAACGGCTGCGTCCAAACGGCTGCGTCCAAACGGCTGCGTCCAAACGGCTGCGTCCAAACGGCCGCGTCCAAACGGCTGCGTCCAAACGGCTGCGTCCAAACGGCCGCGTCCAAACGGCCGCGTCCAAACGGCCGCGTCCAAACGGCCACGCCCAAACGTCCCATACCGGGAGGTGGGGTGGATCCGTGGAGATTTAGGCAGCCGAGATCCAGGGAATTTTCTTCCTTCTCCCACGTTCACAAGGTGTAATCCTGGATAGATTTCTTTGTTGTGGGCAGGGCCCTGTTGGCGAGGGTGGTGGATACGGGCAATTCAGCAATTATGATCTTGGGCCATGCTCCGCACTGGGTGGACCTGCAGGTCAGTATGGACAGTAAGCAGCACCCACAGTGAAGATTGGATGTGGGGCTGTTGGTGGCCAAAGTGGTCTGCGAGAGATTGAGGAAGTGGATGCTGAACTACCTGCAGGTAAACGATACGGGGGAGGTCTCAGCAGCGGTGGTCTGGGAAGCGCTGGAGGCGGTGCTGAGAGGGGAGCTGATATTGATCCGGGGTCACAGAAACAGGACAGATAGGGAGAGGCGGGCCGACTGGTAAGAGAGAGCCTACGAGTGGATAGGAGGTATGCGGAGGCTCCAGAGTCAGGGCTATTGAGGGAACGCCGGAGGCTGCAGGCGGAATCTAGTTCGTTAACTACAGGTCGGGCAGTGGAGCAGCTCAGGAAGGTGAAGGGAGCGGTATATGAGCACGGGGAAAAGGCCAGGAGGATGCTTGCACAGGAGCTCAGAAAAAGGGAGGCAGCGAGGGAAATAGGGAAAGTGGTTGATGGGGATGGGAACGTAGTTGGGGACTCAGAGGGGGTGAGCAAGACCTTCTGGACTTTTATAGTCGTCCGTGATAAATATGAAACTATTCGGAAGGACTGAGTAGATGGTAAGGGTGGTGTAACTCTGTTATTTAAGGATGACATCCGCGGCTATTGTAAGGGATGACATCAGTGCTATGGAGGATGAGGTTGAATCCATTTGGGTGGAAATTTGGAACAGGAAGGTGAAAAAGTCACTGATAGGAGTAGTCTATAGGCCACCAAATAGTAACAACATGGTGGGGCAGGCAATAAACAAAGAATTAACTGATGGATGTAGAAGTGGTACAATAGTTATCATGGGGGATTTTAATCTACATGTCGATTGATTTAACCAGGTTGATCACCTGGAGGAGGAGTTTAGAGAATGTATCCGTGATAATTTCCAAGAACAGTATGTAATGGAACCTACAAGGGAACAAGCAGTCCTAGATCTGGTCCTATGTAATGAGACAGGATTGATTAATGATCTGATAGTTAGGGATCATCTCGGAAGGAGCGATCACAATATGGTTGAATTTAAAATTCAGATGGAGGGTGAGAAGGTGAAATCAAACAGTAGTGTTTTGTGCTCAAACAAAGCAGATTACAATGGGATGAGAGAAGAGCTAGCTGAGGCAGACTGGGAGCAAAGACTTTGTGGTGATACCATTGATGAACAGTGGAGAAACTGACAAGCTATTTTTCACTGTGCTCAGCAAAGGTTTATACCAACACAAAGGAAGGACGGTAAAAAGAAGGAAAATCGACCATGGATACTTAAGGAAATAAGGGAAAGAATCAACTTGAAAGAAAAAGCACACAAAGTGGCAACGATTAGTGGGAGACGAGCACTGGAAAATTTTTAGCGGGCAACAGAGCACTACTAAAAAATTACAAAGACGAGTAAGATAGGTTTTTTTTTAATTTAGATTTTTTTCCAATAAAGGGGCAATTTAGCATGGCCAATCCACCTACATAGAACATAGAACCGTACAGCACAGAACAGGCCCTTCGGCCCTCGATGTTGTGCCGAACAATGATCACCCCACTTAAACCCACGTAACCCGTATACCCGTAACCCAACAATCCCCCATTAACGTTACACTACGGGCAATTTAGCATGGCCAATCCACCTAACCCGCACATCTTTGGACTGTGGGAGGAAACCGGAGCACCCGGAGGAAACCCACACGCACACGGGGAGGACGTGCAGACTCCACACAGACAGTGACCCAGCCGGGAATCGAACCTGGGACCCTGGAGCTGTGAAGCATTGATGCTAACCACCATGCTACCGTGAGGCCCCCTAGACTGCACATTTTTGGGCTGTGGGTGTGAAACCCACGCAAACACGGGGAGAACGTGCAAACTCCACACAGACAGTGACCCAGAGCCGGGATTGAACCTGGGACCTCGGCGCCATGAGGCAACAGGGCTAACCCACTGCGCCACTGTGCTGCCCCGTAAGATAGGTTATGAGAGTAAACGTGCTCCGAATATAAAGTAAGGCAGTAAAAGTTTCTACAAATATATAAAACAAAAAAGTGGCTGAGGTAAATATCGCACCTTTAGAGGATGAGAAGGGAGGTTTAAAAATGGGAGATGAGGAAATTGCTGAGGAACTGAACAGGTTTTTTGGGTCGGTCTTCACGGTGGAAGTCACACATAACATCCAGTGACTGATAGAAATGAGGCAATGACAGGTGAGGACCTTGAACTGATTGTTATCACGGAGATAGTGATGGGCAAGCTAATGGGGCTAAAGGTTGACAAGTCTCCTGGCCCAGGTGGAATGTATCCCAGAGTGCTAATCGAGATGGCTAGGGAAATTACAAATGCACTAGTGATAATTTACCGAAATTCACTAGACTCTGGGCTGGTCCCGGCGGATTGGAAATGAGCAAACGCGACACCACTGTTTAAAAAAGGAGGTAGGCAGAGAGCGGGTAATTATAGGCCAGTTAGCTCAACTTCGATCGTAGGGAACATGCTGGAATCTATCATCAAAGAAGAAATAGCGAGGCATCTGGATGGAAATTGTCCCATTTGGCAGATGCAGCATGGGTTCATAAAGGGCACGTCGTGACTTACTGATTTAGTGGAATTCTTTGAGGACGTTACTCGTGAGGTAGGTAACACGACGCTAATGGATGTGGTATATCTGGATTTCCAGAAAACCTTTGATGAGGTGCCACACAAAAGATTGCTGCACAAGGTAAAGATGCATGGCATTAAGGGTAAAGTAGGAGCAAGCGAAAAGTGCAGAGGATACCGGAAGTCTGCAGAGGGATTTGGATAGGTTAAGTGAATGGGCTAGGGTCTGTCAGATGGAATACAATGTTAACAAATGTGAGGTTATCCATTTTGGTAGGAATAACAGCAAACAGGATTATTATTTAAATGATAATATATTAAAGCATGCTGATGTGGAGTGAGAACTGGGTGTGCCCGTGCATGAGTCGCTAAAAGTTGGTTTACAGGCGCAACAGGTGATTAAGAAGGCAAATGGAATTTTGTCCTTCATTGCTAGAGGGATGGAGTTTAAGACCAGGGAGGTTATGTTGCAATTGTATAAGGTGTTAGTGAGGGCACAGCTGGAGTATTATGTTAAGTTTTCATCTCCTTACCTGAGAAGGGACGTACTGGTGCTGGAGGATGTGCAGAGGAGATTCACTAGGTTAATCCCAGAGCTGAAGAGGTTGTATTACAAGTAGAGGTTGAGGAGACTGGGACTGTACTCAATGGAACTTAGAAGGATGAGGCGGGATCTTATCTAAACATATAAAATTATGAAGGGAATAGATAGCATAGATGCGGCCAGATTATTTCCACAGGAGGGTGAAAGCAGAACTAGGGGGCATAGCCTCAAAATAAGGGGAAATAGATTGAGGGGTGAGTTTCGGAGGAACTTATTCACCCAAAGGGTTGTGCATCTATAGAATTCATTGCCCAGTGAAGCAGTTGAGGCTTCATCATTAAATGTTATTAAGATAAAGATAGATAGTTTTTTGAAGAATACAGGGATTACGGGTTCTGGTGTTAGGGCCAAAAAGTGGAGCTGAGTCCACAAAACAAAAATCAGCCATGATCTCATTGAATGGCAGAGCAGGCTCAAGGGGCCAGGTGGCATACTCCTGCTCCTAGTTCTTATGATCTTATGTACCTGTCAGGCAGTGAGGAAGTGGTCGAGCGAGGGGACCGTGGTTTATGAAAGTAGTTGAATCACTTGTCAAGAGGAAGAAGGAGGCCTATGTAAAGATGATACGTGAAGGTTCAGTTGGGGCACCCGAGAGTTATAAATTAGCAAGGAAGGGCCTAAAGAGATAGCTGAGAAGAGCCAGGAGGGGACATGAGAAATATTTGGCAGGGACGATCAAAGACAACCATGAAGCATCCTATTGGTATGTCAGAAATAAAAGAATGACTAGGGTAAGAGGAGGGCCTGACAAGGAAAGTTGTGCGTGGAGTCCGAAGAGATATGAGAGGTGCTAAATGAATATTTTTCGTCAGTATTCGCACAAGAAAAAGACGATGTTGTTGAGAAGAAAATTGAGATACAGGCTATTAGACGAGAAGAGGGCTTGAGGTTCATGAGGAGGAGGTGTTAGCAATTCTGGAAAGTGTGAAAATAGATAAGTCCCCTGGGCCAGATGGGATTGATCCTCGGATTCTCTCTGAAATAAGGGAAGAGTTGCTGAGCATTTGGCTTTGATCAAAACGTTATCTTTGTCTAAAGGAATAGTGCCAGAAGACTGGAGGATAGCACATGTTGTCCCCATGTTCAAGAAGGGGAGTAGAGACAACCCTGATAAAGATAGACCAGTGTGCCTTACTTCTGTTGTGGGCAAAGTCTTGGAAAGGTTCATAAGAGACCGGATTTATAATCATGTGGAAAGGAATAATTTGATTAGAGATAGTCAACACCGTTTTGTGAAGGGTAGGTCGTGCCTCACAAACCTTATTGAATTCTTTGAGAAGGTGCCAAAACAGGTGGATGAGTGTAAAACAGTTGATGTGGTTTATATGGATTTCAGTAAACATTTGATATGGATCGCCATGGTAGGCTATTGCAGAAAATACGGACGCGTGGGATTCAGATGATTTAACAGTTTGGATCAGAAATTGGCTAGCTGGAAGTAGACAAAGGGTGGTTGGTGATGGGAAATGTTCAGCCTGGAGTTCAGTTGTGAGTGGTGGACCACAAGGATCTGTTTTGGGGCCGCTGCTGTTTGCCATTTTTATAAATGAACTGGAGGAGGGCGTAGAAGGAAGGGTGAGAATATTTGCAGATGACACTGAAGTTGATGGACTTTTTGACAGTGCGGAACGATGTTACAAGTTACGGAGGAACAGTGATAAGCTGCAGAGCTGGGCTGACAGGTGGCAAATGGTGTTTAATGCAGAAAAGTGTGAAGTGATTCATTTTGGAAGGAATAGCAGGAAGACAGATTACTGGGCTAATGGTAAGATTCTTGGTAGTGTGGATGAGCAGAGAGATCTCGGTGTCCATGTACATTGATCCCTAAAAGTTGCCACCCAGGTTCATAGGGTTATGAAGAAGGCATGCCGTGTGTTAGCTTTTATTGGAAGAGAGATTGAGTTTCGGAGCCATGAGGTCATGTTGCAGCTGTACAAATCTCTGGTGCGGGTGCATTTGCAGTATTGCGTGCAGTTCTGGTCGCCGCATTATATGAAAGATGTGGAAGGATTGGAAAGGGTGCAGAGGAGATTTACAAGGATGTTGCCTGACATGGATGGAAGATCTTATGAAGGAAAGCTGAGGGACTTGAGGCTGTTTTCGTTGGAGAGAAGAAGGTTAAGAGGTAACTTAATTGAAGCATATAAGATGATCAGAGGATGAGGGTGGACAGTGAGAGCCTTTTTCCTCGGATGGTGATGTCTAGAACGAGGGGACATAGCTTCAAATTGAGGGGTGATAGACATAAGACAGATGTCAGAGGTAGGTTCTTTACTCGGGGAGCAGAAAAGGCTGTGGAATACCCGACCTGCAACAGTATCAACTCGCCAATATTAAGGGCATTTAAATGGCAATTGGATGAACATATGGATGATAAGGGAATACTGTCGATGGGCTTTAGTTTTGTGTCACAGGTCGGAGCATCATGGAGGGTCAAAGGGCTTGTACTCCGCTGTAATGTTCTATGTTCTGAAGTGCTTCGGGACATTTTACTGCATTAAAGGCACTATTATGAATGCAAGTTGTTGGTGATCAGTGCCAGGATCTCAAATCTTTCCTCAGGTGGCCTCCCTTCTCTCACCATTTCTACTCTGTCAGATTCTGTTACCTTTCTGCTACATGTGTACATTTATGGTCTCATTCTTCTCGCACAGCGGTTATTCCAGCACCATCAAACCTACGCTTCTCGGACATCAAGGGATACAGTTTCCGGATGGACTGGGATCATGGATCGGAGGAGGCGGACCAGTACAGAATCAGCTGGGTTCCATCTGGGGGAGGGGACAAAAAAGAGGTGATGAAATCCATACTTTCTGCTTCTGTGTAGCTCCAGCTGATTTTTAAATTTGCCTTGCAACATGCGAGTGTGAAGCAAAACCGCTGTCAGCCAGATCTGTATATGTATGAAAATGTTCCTACTTTCCAGCAACGATGTTTCATTGCATCCTTGTAATCCTTTCCACACTTGCTAATGAGTTGCATTCTCTGTTGGTCGTGGGGGCATGATCACACTGAAAACAGCAGGTATTTTCCATTCCCAACAGGGACACGCAGTCACGGGCAGGACTGGAACATTTGGAGATTGGCCAAAACTCAATTGGGTGGGATGAGCTCTTTGAACCGTAACCTGCGGAAACATCAGCACATTAGAACATAGAACATAGAACATAAAATGATACAGCGCAGTACAGGCCCTTCGGCCCACGATGTTGCACCGACATGGGAAGTCAAAAACTAAAGGCCATCTAACCTACACTATGCCATTATCATCCATATGCTTATCCAATAAACTTTTAAATGCCCTCAATGTTGGCGAATTCGCTACTGTTGCAGGTAGGGCATTCCACGGCCTCACCACTTTTTGCGTAAAAAACCCACCTCTGACCTCTGTCCTATATCTATTACCCCTCAATTTAAGGCTATGTCCCCTCGTGCTAGCCACCTCCATCCGCGGGAGAAGGCTCTCACTGTCCACCCTATCTAACCCTCTGATCATTTTGTATGCCTCTATTAAGTCACCTCTTAACCTTCTTCTCTCTAACGAAAACAACCTCAAGTCCATCAGCCTTTCCTCATAAGATTTTCCCTCCATACCAGGCAACATCCTGGTAAATCTCCTCTGCACCCGTTCCAAAGCTTCCACGTCCTTCCTATAATGAGGCGACCAGAACTGTACGCAATACTCCAAATGCGGCCGTACCAGAGTTTTGTACAACTGCAACATGACCTCGTGGCTCCGGAACTCAATCCCTCTACCAATAAAGGCCAACACACCATAGGCCTTCTTCACAATCCTATCAACTTGGGTGGCAACTTTCAGGGATCTATGTACATGGACACCGAGATCCCTCTGCTCATCCACACTACCAAGAATTTTACCATTAGCCAAATATTCCGCATTCCTGTTATTCTTTCCAAAGTGAATCACCTCACACTTCTCAACATTAAACTCCTTTGCCGCCTCTCAGCCCAGCTCTGCAGCTTATCTATGTCCCTCTGTAACCTGCAACATCCTTCCACACTGTCTACAACTCCACCGACTTTAGTGTCATCTGCAAATTTACTCACCCAACCTTCTGCGCCCTCCATTTGGTCATTTATAAAAATGACAAACAGCAACGGCCCCAGAACAGATCCTTGTGGTACGCCACTCGTAACTGAACTCCATTCTGAACATTTGCCATCAACCACCACCCTCTGTCTTCTTTCAACTAGCCAATTTCTGATCCACATCTCTAAATCACCCTCAATCCCCAGCCTCCGTATTTTCTGCAATAGCCGACCGTGGGGAACCTTATCAAACGCTTTACTGAAATCCATATACACCACATCAACTGCTCTACCCTCGTCTACCTGTTCAGTCACCTTTTCAAAGAACTCGATAAGGTTTGTGAGGCATGACCTGCCCTTCACAAAACCATGCTGACTATCCCTAATCATATTATTCCTATCTAGATGATTATAAATCGTATCTCTTATAATCCTCTCCAAGACTTTACCCACAACAGATGTGAGGCTCACCGGCCTATAGTTACCGGGGTTATCTCTACTCCCCTTCTTGAACAAAGGGACCACATTTGCTATCCTCCAGTCCTCTGGCACTAATCCTGTAGCCAATGATGACATAAAAATCAAAGCCAAAGGCTCAGCAATCTCTTCCCTGGCTTCCCAGAGAATCCTAGGATAAATCCCATCAGGCCCCGGGGACTTATCTATTTTCACCTTGTCCAGAATTGCCAACACTTCTTCCCTACGCACCTCAATGCCATCTATTCTAATAGCCTGGGTCTCCTCCACAACATTATCTTTTTCCTGAGTGAATACTGACGAAAAGTATTCATTTAGTCTCTCGCTTCTCTCCTCAGCCTCCACACACAACTTCCCACCACTGTCCTTGACTGGCCCTACTCTTACCCTAGTCATTCTTTTATTCCTGACATACCTATAGAAAGCTTTTGGGTTTTCCTTGATCCTACCTGCCAAAGACTTCTCATGCCCCCTCCTTGCTCATCTTAGCTCTCTCTTTAGATCCTTCCTCGCTTCCTTGTAACTATCAAGTGCCCCAACTGAAACTTCACGCCTCATCTTCACATAGGCCTCCTTCTTCCTCTTAACAAGAGATTCCACTTCTTTGGTAAACCACGGTTCCCTCACTCTACCCCTTCCTCCCTGCCTGACTGGTACGTACTTATCAAGAACACGCAATAGCTGTTCCTTGAACAATCTCCACATATCCAGTGTGCCCAACCCTTGCAGCCTACTTCTCCAACCTACACATCCTAAGTCATGTCTAATGGCAGCATAATTGCCCTTCCCCCAGCTATAACTCTTGCCCTGCGGGGTATACTTATCCCTTTCCATCACTAACGAAAAAGGTCACCGAATTGTGGTCACTGTCTCCAAAGTGCTCACCTACCTCCAGATCTAACACCTGGCCTGGTTCATTACCCAAAACCAAATCCAATGTGGCCTCGCCTCTTGTTGGCCTGTCGACATATTGTGTCAGGAAACCCTCCTGCACACATTGTACAAAGAACGACCCATCTAATGGACTCGAACTATATCTTTTCCAGTCAATATTTGGAAAGTTAAAGTCTCCCATAACAACTACCCTGTTACTTTCGCTCTTTTCCAGAATCATCTTCGCCATCCTTTCCTCTACATCCCTAGAACTATTAGGTGGCCTATAGAAAACTCCCAACAGGGTGACCTCTCCTTTCCTGATTCTAACCTCAGCCCATACTACCTCGGAAGAAGAGTCCCCATCTAGCATCCTTTCCGCCACCGTAATACTGTCCTTGACTAGCAGCGCCACACCTCCCCCTCTTTTGCCCCCTTCTCTGAGCTTACTAAAACACCTAAACCCCGGAACCTGCAACAACCATTCCTGTCCCTGCTCTATCCATGTCTCTGAAATGGCCACAACATCGAAGTCCCAGGTACCAACCCATGCTGCCAGTTCCCCTACCTTATTCTTTCTGAATGGCATTACTGTACTAGAAGGTGTTCAGAAAACTGCTTTCCGCACGGACCATATGCTCTTTAGTATTGAGATGTTGGGCTCAGTTGCCCACTCAAAGAAGAGCATTTGGGCAATGAACAAAACCATCTAAACTAGTTTATTAACAATTTAATTTTCTGCACAAAGACTACACATGACCACGAGGGAATGCCACTGGGAAAGGTGGCTGCAGCCAAGGGTTGGTAAAGGATTTTAAGGTCCTTGCAGCCCCCTGAGTGATATTAA
This sequence comes from Scyliorhinus canicula, assembly GCF_902713615.1. Lineage (NCBI taxonomy): Eukaryota > Metazoa > Chordata > Chondrichthyes > Carcharhiniformes > Scyliorhinidae > Scyliorhinus > Scyliorhinus canicula. The sequence goes on along the minus strand of NC_052148.1, from coordinate 5,594,921 downwards.
ATTCAAACATCCTCATTTAATTACGCAAATCAGTTTTCAGAAAACAAATTGGTTTCATGCACTGAACGTATCTTGACCTTCGCTTTCTGCCTATTCTTCCAGATGATTATAAATGGCAAAGAGACAAGCCAGGTATTAGATAACCTGGATCCTGACACCAAATATGATGTTTCCCTTACTGCCATCTACCCAGACAAGAAGGAAAGTGATGGCGTCTTAGGCTCCCAGCGTACAGGTAAATCTTCAATAGATAAAAATCTCTATTAGTCGTTTCAATTATCTTCAAATATTGAAAAGAGGACAAAGTGACATGGAAAGCACATGCTGCATATTGTGATGTGCAGCAAATCATAATGTCCTTCAGGGTGGGGTGTGGGATTAGTATGTTCCCCTGGATTCTCTGCTTCTGCTATCGCAAAGTGTATCTATTGGCTTCATTGGCTAGCCTGCTTGTGCCCAATATTCCTGTGCCATACAGCACCTTCAGCCAGATAAATCTATAAAACCACAGAATTCCGACAGTGCAGAAGGAGGCTATTTGGCCTTGTGTGTCTGCACCGACCCTCTGAAACAGCAACCGAACTAGGCCCACTCCCCTGCCCAATCCCTGAAACCCCCCCTAACCGCACGATCTGGGACTATTTAGCATGACCAATCCACCTAATGTGCACATCTTTGGCATGTGGGAGGAAATCGGAGGACCCAGAGGAAACCCAGAAAGACACGGGGAGAATGTACAAGCGCCACACAGACAATCTACCGAGGCAGGAATTGAACCCAGTTCTCTGGCGCTGTGAGGCAGCAGTGATAACCCAACCCCTGATGAATTTGTGCCTCCCTCAACTTGCCTCCTCTTTTATTGATGGACCCGCTTCCCCAACCCCTTATCTATTCCTCATAGAAAAATGATTGGCATCACACCATTTCCCCACTACCTGGGCGTAACTTGTCTATAAAAAAGGTAAATAACAATCATACTTTTATTTATCTCAGATATTTTAACAGTCTCAAGTAAATTTACTGGGTGACATCAGCAGATTGCTAATCATTTCAGTTAAACTAGTGATGTTTGTTTTTAGAGAACTTGAAACAATATTGCCCCATACCGTTTTGCTGAAGGTGAAAGGGGCGGCATGTGGCACAGTGGCTAGCACTGGGACGGAGGCACTGAGAAGACAGAGGGTGGTGATGGATGGCAAATTTTCAGACTGGAGACCAGTTACCAGCGGTGTACCACAGGGATCAGTGCTGGGTCCTCTGCTATTTGTGATTTTTGTCAATGACATTGATAGGATGCAGAGCTGGGCAGAAAAATGGCAGATGGAGTTTAACCCTGATGAGTGCGTGGTGATTCACTTGGGTCGAAAAAATTTGAATGCCCATTACAGGGTCAATGGCAGGGTTGTGAGGAATGTGGAGGAACAGAGATCTTTGGGTTCATGTCCACATACCACTGAAGGTTGCCACTCAAGTGGATACAGCGTGAAGAAGGCTTATCGTGTGTTAGCGTTTATTAACGGGGGCTTGAGTTTAAGAGCCGCAGGGTTATGCTGCAATTATTCCTCACCCTGCTGAGACCACATTTGGAGAATTGTGTGCAGTTCTGGTGACTTCATTACAGGAAGGATGTGGAAGCATTGAAAAGGGTGCAAAGAAGATTCATATTGATTCTGCCTGGATTGCAGGATATGTCTCATGAGGAAAGGTTGAGGGATTTAGGGCTTTTCTCTTTGGAGTGGAGGAGGATGAGAGGCGACATAATAGAGGGTGAGAAAATGATGAGGGGGTTAGATACAGTGGATGTTCAGAGACTACTACCTTGGGTGGATGTAGCTGTTACAAGGGGGCATAACGATAAGATTCAGGGTGGGAGAGATAGGAGGGATGTCCGAGGTAGGTTCTTTCCTCAGAGAGCAGTTAGGGTGTGGAATGGACTGCCTGCTGTGATAGTGGAGTCAGACACTTTAGGAACTTTCAAGTAGTTATTGGATAGGAACATGGAGCACACCAGAATGACATGGAGTGGGATCGCTTAATCTTGCGTTCGGACAATGCTCGGCACAACATCGAGGGCCGAAGCCCCTGTTCTCTGCTGCACTGTTCTATGTTCCATGTTCCATGAGGAGCCGGGTTCGAATCCCAGACCTGGGTTGCTGTGCGTGTGGAGTTTGCACATTCTCCCCATGTCTGCGTGGGTTTCACCCACACAACCCAAAGATGTGCACGTTAGGTGGATTGGCCACGCTAAATCCCCCTGAATTGGAAAAAAACAGTAATCGGGTACTCTAGAAAATTTTTTACACAGTAAGTAATGTGACATGGAAAAGATAATCAACCGCAGTAAACCTGCCTGTATTTTATGGAATGTTACCTTATTGACTCGCAATATTCCTCAAACTTCATTATCCAGTGTAACACGTATTTTTTTTGATCTGTTTCTGCTGTTGAGTTTAGTGACCCTTTGCAGTAACTTACTTCAATCCCTTTCCCCCACCCCCAATCCGTTACCCCTACATGTGAAGTTGCTCTGCTTTATATCAGTATCCAACATTTCAGCTTGCATCTCCTTTATTTAGCCTTGCTGCCTTGCTGATCTCTCTGTCCTTGATCGGCAGCATTATTCCAATAGAGCTTGACAAACACCACCTCAACTTTCAATGAGGTGCTTTGTAGCATCCTGGACTCAACACCGTGTTCAACAATTTTACATCATTATCCAGGCCCCATTTTGGTTCCTTTCCGTTTGCAAGTTTTGATTTTAACCCTTTTTTCTCGTTTCTGCTTTGAGACAGCAGCTGCTCATTATTCTGTGATTCACGCCTCCCCTGGCCACATCTTGTCCCACTCCCCACATTGACAACTCTTTTGCCATTTATTTCTCCTGCCTTCCACTCTGTGACAGACCTTCCCACTTTTATTAATCACCTCCCATCTGCTAAAAACCTGTTGACTTTTATTCTCCTTCTTCAGGTGTTGCCAGACCAGCTGGGCATTTTCAGCATTTTTTGGTTTTACATCACATTTACCTTGTCTTTTGTGAGGGAAAAATGTTTTGTTGAATTTTCATACCGTGCAACAGCAGCAATAAACCCTGTCAACCTTTCCCAAAGTTCAGTGGGACCCTCAACCTGGGATGGTCGCACAGGCTGATTATGGGTGGGGATTTCAACATGCTTGTTGATCAAGGCCTGGACCGATCATGTTCGAGAACGGGCAAGGTGCCAGCAATGGCAAAGGAGTTGAAAGGGTTCATGGAGCAGATGGGGGCGGGTGTGGGTGGATCCGTGGAGATTTAGGCAGCCGAGAGCCAGGGAATTTTCCTTTGGTTTTGATTGGATTGGATTTGTTTATTGTCACGTGTGCCGAGGTAAAGTGAAAAGTATTTTTCTGCAAGCAGCTCAACAGATCATTCAGTACATGGGAAGAAAGGGAAATTAGACAAAATTCAAGAAAATACATAATAGGGCAACATAAGATATACAATGTAACTATATAAGCATTGGCACCAGATGAAGCATACAGGGTGTAGTGTTAATGAGGTCAGTCCATAAGAGGGTCATTTAGGAGTCTGGTGACGGTGGGGAAGAAGCTGTTTTTGAGTCTGTTCGTGCGTGTTCTCAGACTTCTGAATCTCCTGCCCGATGAAGAAGTTGGAAAAGTGAGTAAGCCGGGTGGGAGGGGTCTTTGATTATGCTGCCTGCTTTCCCCAGGCTGCGGGAGGTGTAGATGGAGTCCATGGATGGGAGGCAAGTTCGTGTGATGGACTGGGCAGTATTCACGATTCTTTGAAGTTCCTTGCGGTCCTGGACCGAGCAGTTGCCATACCAGGCTGTGATGCAGCCCGACAGGATGCTTTCTATGGTGCATCTGAAAAAATTGGCTAGGGTTAATGTGGACATGCTGAATTTCCTTAGTTTCTTCTCCCACGTTCACAAGATGTATTCCTGGATATATTTCTTTGTTGTGGCCAGGGCCCTGTTGGCGAGGGTGGTGGATACGGGCTATTTGGCGATTACAATCTTGGGCCGTGCTCCGCACTGGGTGGACCTGCAGGTCAGTATGGATAGCAAGCAGCGCCCATACTGGAATTGGATGTGGGACTCTTGGTGGACACAGTGGTCTGCGAGAGATTGAGGAAGTGGATGCTGAACTACCTGCAGGTAAATGATACGGGGGAGGTCTCAGCAGCAGTGGTCTCGGAAGCGCTGAAGGCGGTGGTGAGAGGGGAGATGATCTTGATCCGGGCTCACAGGGACAGGACGGAGAGGGCAGAGACGGACCGACTGGTAAGAGAGAGCCTACGAGTGGATAGGAAGTATGTGAAGGCTCCAGAGCCAGGGCTGTTGAGGGAACGCCGGAGGCTGCAGGCAGAATTTAGTTTGTTAACTACAGGAAAGGCAGGGGAGGAGCTCGGGAAGGTGAAGGGAGCGGAGTATGAGCACGGGAAAAGGGCCAGGAAGATGCTTGCTCAGCAGCTCAGAAAAAGGGAGGCAGCGAGGGAAATAGGGTAAGTGGTTGATGGGGATGGGAACTTAGTTCGGGACTCGCAGGGGGTGAGGAAGTCCTTCGGGACTTTTATAGTAGTCCTTGAGAAAAATCGAACTACTCCGAATCACTGAGTGGATGGTAAGGGTGGTGTAGCTCTGTTATTTAAGGATGATATCCGGGCAATAGTAAGGGATGGATTCGGTGCTATTGAGGAGTAGGTTGAATCCATTTGGGTGGAAATTGGGTATAGTAAGGTGAAAAAGTCACTGATAGGAATAGTCTATAGGCCAACAAATAGTAACAATATGGTGGGGCAGGCAATAAACAAAGAAACAACTGATGCATGTAGAAATGGTTTCGTCGTTATCATGGGGGATTTTAATCTACATGTCGATTGGTTTAACCAGGTCGATAAAGGCAGCCTGGAGGAGGTGTTTATAGAATGTATCCGTGATAGTTTCCTAGAACAGTATGTAATTGAACCTACAAGGGAACAAGCGGTCCTAGATCTGGTCCTGTATCATGAGACAGGATTGACTAATGATCTCATAGTTAGGGATCCTCTCGGAAGGAGCGATCCCAATATGGTGGAATTCAAAATACAGATGGAGGGTGAGAAGGTGAAATCAAACTGTTTGAGCACATTGTTTTGTGGTAAAACAAAGCAGGTTACAATGGGATGAGAGAAGAGTAGACTGGGAGCAAAGGCTTTATGGTCAAACAGTTGAGGAACAGTGGAGAACCTTCCAAGTGATTTTTCACAGTTTATACTAACAAAAAGGAAGGACAGGAGAAAGAGGGAAAATTGACCATGGGTATCTAAGGAAATAAGGGAGAGTATCAAATTGAAGGAAAAGGCATCCAAAGTGGCAAAGATTAGTGGGAGACTAGAGGACTGGGAAATCTTTAGGGGGCAACAGAAAGCTACTACAAAAGCTATAATGAAGAGTAGGATACATTATGAGATGGAACAGGCGCCGTAATGTGGTGACTAGGGGCTTTTCAGGTAAATATTGGTCCTGCAGAGGATGAGAAGGGTGATTTAATAATGGGAGTTGAGGAAATGGCTGAGGAACTGAACAGGTTTTTTGGGTCTGTCTTCACAGTGGAAGACACCAGTAACATGCCAGTGACTGATAGAACTGAGGCTATGATAGGCGAGGACATTGAGATGATTGTTATCATGAAGGAGATAGTGATGGGCAAGCCCATGGGGCTAAAGGTAGACAAGTCTCCTGGCCCTGATGGAATGCATCACAGAGCGCTCAAAGGGATGGCTAGGGAAATTGCAAATGCACTAGTGATAATTAACCAAAATTCGCTAGACTTTGGGCTGGTCCCGGAGGATTGGAAATTAGCAAATGTGACACCACTGTTTAAAAAAGGAGGTAGGCAGAGAGCAGGTAATTATAGGCCAGTTCGCTTAACTTCGGTAGCAGGGAAGATGCTGGAATCTATCATCAAGGAAGAAATAGCAAGACGTCTGGATGGAAATCGTCCCATTGGGCAGACGCAGCATGGGTTCATGAAGGGCAGTTCGTGCCTTACTAATTGAGTGGAAGTTTTTGAGGACCTTACCAGAGCAGTAGATAATGGGTAGCCAATGGATGTGGTATATCTGGACTTCCAGAAAACCTTTGGCAAGGTGCCACACAAAAGGTTGCTGCACAGGATAAAGATGCTGGCATTCAGGGTAAAGTAGTAGCACCGATAGAGGATTGGTTAATTAATAGAATGCAAAGAGTGGGGATTAATGGGTGCTTCTCTGGTTGGCAATCAGTAGCCAGTGGTTTCAGGGATCAGTGCTGGGCCCGCAATTGTTCACAATTTGCTTCAATGATTTGGAGTTGGGGACGAAGGGCAACATGTCCAAGTTTGCAGAAAACATTAAGGTGAGTGGTAAAGCAAAAAGTGCAGAGGATACCGGAAGACTGCAGAGGGATTTGGATAGGTTAAGTGAATGGACTAAGGTCTGGCAGATGGAATACAATGTTGACAAATGTGAGGTTATCCACTTTGTTAGGAATAACAGCAAACAGGATTATTAATTAAATGATAAAATATTAAAACATGCTGGTGGGGCAGGCTTGAGGGGCCATGAGGCCTACTCCTGCTCCTAGTTCTTAATATTAAAACATGCTGCTGTGCAGAGAGACCTGTGTGTGCTCGTGCATGAGTCGCAAAATGTTGGTAGACAGGTACAACATGTAATTAAGAAAGTGAATGGAATTTTGTCGTTCATTGCTCGAGAGATGGAGTTCAAGACTAGGGAGGTTTTGCTGCAATTGTATAAGGTTTCAGTGAGGCCATGCCTGGAGTATTGTGTTCAGTTTTGGTTCCCTTACCTGAGAAAGGACAGACTGGAGGTTGTGCAAAGGAGATTTACTAGGTTAATCCCTGAGTTGAAGGGGTTGGATTACAAGGAGAAGTTGCATAGTCTGGGTCTGTACTCGTTGGAATTTAGAAGGATGAGGGGGGGATCTTCTAGAAACATATAAAATTATGAAGGGAATAGATAGGATCGATGCCGGCAGGTTATTGCCACTGGCGGGTGGAAGCAGAACTAGGGGGAGTTTAGGAGGAACGTCTTCACCCAAAGGGTTGTGCATCTATGGAAGTCCTTGCTCAGTGAAGCAGTTGAGGCTCCTTCATTAAATGTTTTTTAGAGAAAGATGGATAGCTTTTTGAAGAATAAAGGGATACAGTGATTTGGTGTCCGGGCCGGAAAGTGGAGATTCGTCCACAAAAGATCAGCCATGATATCATTGAATGGTGGAGCAGGCTCGAGGGGCCATGGGGCCTATTCATGCTTCTAGTTCTTATGTTCTTATGTGCCTGTCAGGGAGGGAGGAAGTGGTCAAGCGAAGGAACCGTGGTTTACTAAAGTAGTTGAATCACTTGTCAAGAGGAAGAAGGAGGCTTATGTAAAGTTGAGATGTGAAGGTTCAGTTAGGATGCTCGAGAGTTACAAGTTAGCTCGGAATTATCTAAAGAGACAGCTACGGAGAGCCAGGAGGGGACATGAGAAATCTTTCGCATGGAGGATCAAGGGTAACCCTAAAGCTTTCTATGGGTATTTCAGGAGAAAAAGAATTACTAGGGTAAGTGGTGGGCTTGTCAAGGGAAGTTGAGCGTGGAGTCCGAGGAGATCGGAGAGGTGCTGAATGAATATTTTCCATCAGTATTCCCACAGAAAAAAGATGATGTTGTTGAGGAGAATAATGAGGTACAGGCTACTACACTTAAAGGGCTCGAGGTTCACAAGGAGGAGGTGGTAGCAATTCTGGAAAGTGTGAAAATACCCAAGTCCCCTGAGCTTGATGGTATTTATCCTAGGATTCCCTGTGAATTAAGGGAAGTGATTGCTGAGCCTTTGGCTTTGATCTTTATGTTATCTTTGCCTACAGGAATAGTGCCAGTAGGTTGGAGGACAGCAAATGTTGCCCCTTGTTCAAGAAGGGGAATAGAGACAACCCCGGTAACTATAGACCAGTGAGCCTTACTCTGTTGTGGGCAATGTCTTGGAAAGGTTCAAAAGAGATAGAATTTATAATCATCTGGAAAGGAATAATTTGATTCGAGGTAGTCAACACGGTTTTGTGAAGGGTAGGTCGTGGCTCACAAACATTATTAATCGCTGGCTTTTAAAGCCGACCAAGCAGGCCAGCAGCATGGTTCAATTCCTGTACCAGCCTCCCCGGACAGGTGCCGAAATGTGGGAACTAGGGGCTTTTCACAGTAACTTAATTGAAGCCTACTCGTGACAATAAGTGATTTTCATTTTCATTGAGTTCTTTGAGAAGGTGACCAAACAGGTGGTTGAGGGTAGAGCAGCTCATTGGTGTACATGGATTTCAGTAAAGTGTTTCATAAGCTTCTCCATGGTCGGCTATTGCAGAAGATACGGAGACATTAGATTCAGGGTAATTTAGCAGTGTGGATCAGAAATTGGCTAGCTGGAAGAAGACAAAGTTGATAGGAAATGTTCAGCCGGAGTTCAGTTACTAGTGGTGTACCACAAAGAACTGTTTTGGGGCCACTGCTGTTTCTCATTTTTATAAATGGCCTGGAGGAGGGCGTAGAAGTATGGGTGAGTAAATCTGCAGATGGTGCTAAACTCGCTGGAGTTGTGGACAGTGCGGAACGATTTTGCAAGTTACAGAGGGAATTAGATAAGCTGCAGAGCTGGGCTGACAGGTGGTAAATGGACTTTAATGCAGAAAAGTGTGAGGTGATTCATTTTGGAAGGAACAGGAAGACAGAGTACTGGGCTAATGGTAAGATTCTTGATGGTGTGGATGAGCAGAGAGATCTCGGTGTCCATGCACATAGATCCCTGAAAGTTGCCACTCAGGTAGATAGTGCTATTAATAATTTGCTATGTTTGCTTTTATTGGGAGGGAGATTGAGTTTCGGAGGCATGAGGTCATGTTGCAGTTGTACAAAACTTTGGTGCGTCTGCATTTGGAGTAGTGCTTGCAGTTCTGGTCGCCGCATAATAGGAAGGATATGGAAACATTGGAAAGGGTGCAGAGGAGATTTACCAGGATGTTGCCTGGTCTGGAGGGAAGATCTTACGAGGGAAGGCTGAGGGACTTGAGGCTGTTTTCATTAGAGAGAAAAAGGTTAAGAGCTGACTTAATTGAGGTATACAAGATAACCAGAAGATAAGATATGGTGGAGAGAGAGAGCCTTTTTCCTCGGATGATAATGATTAGCACAGGGGCAGCAGGGTAGCATGGTGGTTAGCATAAATGCTTCACAGCTCCAGGGTCCCAGGTTCGATTCCCGGCTGGGTCACTGTCTGTGTGGAGTCTGCACGTCCTCCCCCTGTGTGCGTGGGTTTCCTCCGGGTGCTCCGGTTTCCTCCCACAGTCCAAAGATGTGCGGGTTAGGTGGATTGGCCACGCTAAATTGCCCGTAGTGTCCTAATAAAAGTAAGGTTAAGGGGGGGGTTGTTGGGTTATGGGTATAGGGTGGATACGTGGGTTTGAGTAGGGTGATCATGGCTCGGCACAACATTGAGGGCCGAAGGGCCTGTTCTGTGCTGTACTGTTCTATGTTCTATGTTCTATGAAGACATAGCTTTAAATTGAGGGAGATAGATATAGGACAGATGGCAGAGGTAGCTTCTTTACTCAGAGAATAGTAAGGGAGCGGAATGCCCTGCATGCAACAGGAGTGGACTCGCCAACATTAAGGGCATTTAAATGGTCATTGGATAAACATATGGATGATAATGGGATAGTGTTGATGGGCTTGACAGTGGTTTCACAGGTCGGTGCAACATGGAGGGCCGAAGTGCCTGTCCTGTTCTATGTTCTATGTTCTGAAGTGCCTCAGGACATTTTACTGCATTAAAGTCACTGTTATAAATGCAAGTTGTTGGCGATCATTACCAGTATTTCAAATCATTGCTCAGATGGCCTCTACTCATTTCTATTCCGTCAGATTCTGTTATCTTTCTGCTACATGTGTACATTTAAGGTCCATTCTTCTCACACAGCGGTTGACCAACCACCATCAAACCTACACTTCTCGGACATCACGAGGAAAAGTTTCCGGATGGACTGGGATCATGGATCGGAGGAGGCGGACCAGTACAGAATCAGCTGGGTTCCATCTGGGGGAGGGGACAAAAAAGAGGTGATGAAATCCATACTTTCTGCTTCTGTGTAGCTCCAGCTGATTTTTAAATTTGCCTTGCAACATGCGAGTGTGAAGCAAAACCGCTGTCAGCCAGATCTGTATATGTATGAAAATGTTCCTCCTTTCCAGGAACAATGTTTCATTGTGTCCTTGTAATCCTTTCCACGCTTGCTAATGAGTTGCATTCTCTGTTGGTCGTGGGGGCATGATCAGACTGAAAACAGCAGGTATTTTCCATTCCCAACAGGGACACGCAGTCACGGGCAGGACTGGAACATTTGGAGATCGGCCAAAACTCAATTGGGTGGGATGAGCTCTTTGAACCGTAACCTGCAGAAACATCAGCACATTCTTTCTGAATGGCATTACTGTACTAGAAGGTGATCAGAAAACTGCTTTCCGCACGGACCATATGCTCTTTAGTATTGAGATGTTGGGCCCAGTTGCCCACTCAAAGAAGAGCATTTGCATAATGAACAAAACCGTCCAAATTAGTTTATTCCTTCAATTTAATATTCTGCAGAAATACTCCACATAACCACGACGGAATGCCACTGGGAAAGGTGGCTGCAGCCAAGGGTTGGAAAGGATTTTAAGATCCTTGCGGCCCCCTGAGTGATATAAAATTCAAACATCCCCATTTAATTAAGGGAATCAGTTTGCAGAAAACAAATTGGTTTCATGCACTGAACGTATCTTGACCTTCGCTTAATGCCTATTCTTCCAGATGATTATAAATGGCAATGAGACAAGCCAGGTTTTAGATAACCTGGATCCCGACACCAAATATGATGTTTCCCTTACTGCCATCTACCCAGACAAGAAGGAAAGTGATGGCATCTCAGCCTCCGAACGAACATGTAAGTCTGTTGTATATAAAAATCTCCATTAGTCTTTTCTACCCCCTTAGCAATTATCTTCAAATATTGAAAAGAGGGCAAAGTGACATGGAAAGCATATGCTGCATATTGTGATGTGCAGCAGATCACAATGTCCTTCAGGATGAGGTGTGGGATTAGTATGTTCCCCATGATTCTCTGCTTCTGCTGTAGCAAAGTGTATCTATTGGCTTCATTGGCTAGCCTGCTTGTGTCCAATATTCCTGGGCCATACAGCACCTTCAGCCAGATAAATCTATAAAACCACAGAATTCCGACAGTGCAGAAGGAGGCTATTTGGCCTTGTGTGTCTGCACCAACCCTCTGAAAGAGGAACCTAATTAGGCCCACTCCCCTGCCCAATCCCTGAAACCCCCCCTAACCGGCACAGATGGGACTATTTAGCATGACCAATCCACCTAATGTGCACATCTTTGGACTGTGCGAGGAAATTGGAGGACCCAGAGGAAACCCACAAAGACACGGAGAGAACGTACAAGCGCCACACAGACAACCTACCGAGGCAGGAATTGAACCCAGTTCTCTGGCGCTGTGAGGCAGCAGTGATAACCCAACCCCTGATTAATCTATGCCTCCCTCAACTTGCCTCCTCTTTTATTGATGGACCCGCTTCCCCAACCCCTTATCTATTCCTCATAGAAAAATGATTGGCCTCACCCCATTTCCCCACTACCTGGGCGTAACTTGTCTATACAAAGGTAAAAACAATCATATTTGTATTTATCTAACATATTTTAACAGTCTGAAGTAACTTTACTGGATGACATCAGCAGATTGCTATCCATTTCAGTTAAACTGGCGATGTCTGTTTCTCAGAGAATTTGAAACAATATTGCCCCATCCCGTTTTGCTGAAGGCGAAAGGGGTGGCATGCGGCACAGTGGCTAGCACTGGGACTGCGGCACTGAGAAGACAGAGGGTGGTGATGGATGGAAAATTTTCAGACTGGAGACCAGTTACCAGCGGTGTACCACAGGGATCAGTGCTGGGTTCTGCTATTTGTGATTCTTATCAATGACATTGATAGGATGCAGAGCTGGGCTGAAAAATGGCAGATGGAGTTTAACCCTGATAAGTGCGAGGTGATTCATTTTGGTGGAAAAAATTTGAATGCCAATTACAGGGTCAACGGCAGGGTTGTGAGGAATGTGGAGGAACAGAGAGATCTTGGCGTTCATGTCCACATATCTCTGAAGGTTGCCACTCAAGTGGATAGAGCTGTGAAGAAGGCTGAGAGTGTGTTCGCGTTTATTAACGGGGGCTTGGGTTTAAGAGCCACGGGGTTATGCTGCAACTATTCCTCACCCTGCTGAGACCACATGTGGAGCATTGTCTGCAGTTCTGATCACCTCATTACAGGAAGGATGTGGAAGCATTGGAAAGGATGCAAAGGAGATTTACCAGGATGCTGCCTGGTTTGCAGTATATGTCTTATGAGGAAAGGTTAAGGGAGTTAGAGCTTTTCACTTTGGAGCGGAGGAGGATGAGAGACGACATAATAGAGGTTGAGAAAATGATGAGGGGGTTAGATAGAGTGGACGTTCAGAGACTATTCCCTTGGGTGGATGTAGCTGTTACAAGGGGGCATAACTATAAGATTCAGGGTGGGAGATATAGGAGGGATGTCCGAGGTAGTTTCTTTACTGAGAGAGCGGTTAGGGTGTGGAATGGACTGCCTGCTGCAATAGTGGAGTCGGACACTTCAGGAAATTTCAAGTAGTTATTGGATAGGAACATGGAGTACACCAGAATGACATGGAGTGGGATCGCTTAATCTTGCGTTCGGACAATGCTCGGCACAACATCGAGGGCCGAAGCCCCTGTTCTCTGCTGCATTGTTCTATGTTCCATGTTCCATGAGGAGCCGGTTTCGAATCCCAGCCCTGTGTCACTGTCCGTGTCAAGTTTGTACATTCTGCCCATGTCTGCTTGGGTTTCACCCCCACAACCCAATGATGTGCACGTTACGTGGATTGGCCACACTAAATTCCCCCTGAATTGGAAAAAAACAGTAATTGGGTGCACGGAAATTTTTTTACAACGTAAGTAAGGTGACATGGAAAAGATAATCAACTGCAGTAAACCTGCCCGTATTTTATGGAATGTTACCTTATTGACTCGCAATATTCCTCAAACTTCATTCTCCAGTGAAACACATATTTTTTTGATCTGCTTCTACTGTTGAGTTTAGTGACCCTTTGCACTAACATATTTCAATCCCTTTCCCCCACCCCCAATCCGTTACCCCTAAATGTGAAGCCGCTCTGCTTTATGTCAGTATACAACATTTCAGTTTGCATCTCCTTTATTTAGCCTTGCTGTCTTGCTGATCTCTCTGTCCTTGATCAGCACCATTATTCCAATAGAGCTGGAAAAACACCGCCTCAACTTTCCATGAGGTGCTTTATAGCATCCTGGACTCAACACCGTGTTCAACAATTTTACATCATTATCCAGGCCCCATTTGGTTCCTTCCCCTTTGCAAGTTTTGATTTTAACCCTTTTTTTTCTTGTTTCTGCTTTGAGACAGCAGCTGCTCATTATTCTGCGATTCACGCCTCCTCTGGCCACATCTTGTCCCATTCCCCATACTGACAACTCTTTTGTCATTTAATTTCTCCTGCCTTCCACCCTGTGACAGACCTTCCCACTTTTTTTAATCACCTCCCATCTGCTTAAAACCTGTTGACTTTTTTTTCTCCCTCTTCAGGTGTTGCCAGACCAGCTGGGCATTTTCAGCATTTTTTGTTTTTACATCACTTTTACCCTGGCTTTTGTGGGGGAAAATGTTTTGTTGAATTTTCATACCGTGCAACAGCAGCAATAAACCCTGTCAACCTTTCCATAGTTCAGTGGGACCCTAAACCTGGGATAATCGCACAGGCTGATTATTGGTGGGGATTTCAACATGGTTATTGATCAAGGCCTGGACCGGTCATGTTCGAGAACGGGCAAGGTGCCAGCAATGGCAAAGGAGCTGAAATGGTTCATGGAGCAGATTGAGGAGGGGGGTGGGGTTGTGGAACCGTGGAGATTTAGGCAGCCGAGAGCCAGGGAATTTTCTTTCTTCTCCCACATTCAGAAGGTGTATTCCCGGATAGATTTCTTTGTTGTAGGCAGGGCTCTGTTGTAGGCAGGGCCTAGACATAGAACAATAGAACAGTACAGCACAGAGCAGGCCCTTCGGCCCTCAATGTTGTGCCGAGCAATGATCACCCTACTCAAACCCACGTATCCACCCTATACCCGTAACCCAACAACCCACCCCCTTAACCTTACTTTTTAGGACACTAAGGGCAATTTAGCCTGACCAATCCACCTAACCCGCACATCTTTGGACTTTGGGAGGAAACCGGAGCACCCGGAGGAAACCTACGCAGACACGGGGAGGACGTGCAGACTCCGCACAGACAGTGACCCAGCCGGGAATCGAACCTGGGACACTGAAGCTGTGAAGCATTTATGCTATCCACCATGCTACCGTGCTGCCCATGCTGTTGGCGAGGGTGGTGGATACGGGCTATTCGGCAATTACGATATTGGACCATGCTCCGTACTGGGTGGACCTGCAGGTCAGTATGGATAGTAAGCAGCGGCCACAGTAGAGATTGGATGTGGGGCTGTTGGCGGACGAAGTGGTCTGCGAGAGTTAGAGGAAGATAATGCTGAACTACCTGCAGGTAAACGATACGGGGGAGGTCTCAGCAGCGGTGGTCTGGGAAGCGTTGAAGGCGCTGGTGAGAGGGGAGCTGATCTAGATCCGGGCTCACAGGGACAGGACGGAGAGGGCAGAGGTGGACCGACTGATAAGAGAGATCCTACGAGTGGATAGGAAGTATGTGAAGGCTCCAGAGCCAGGGCTGTTGAGGGAACGCCGGAGGCTGCAGGCAGAATTTAGATTGTTAACTACAGGAAAGGCAGTGGAGCAGCTCAGGAAGGTGAAGGCAGCGGTGTACGAGCATGGGGAAAATGCAGTAGGTAGATTGCACAGCAGCTCAGACAAAGGGAGGCAGCGAGGGAAATAGGGAAAGTGGTTGATGGGGATGGGAACTTAATTGGGGACTTGGGGGGGAGGGGGGGGGGGGGTGTGAGCAAGACCTTTGGGACTTTTATAGTAGTCCTTGATAAATATCAAACTAATCGGAAGGACTGAGTGGATGGTAAGGGTGGTGTAGCTCTGTTATTTAAGGATGACATCCGGGCAATAGTAAGGGATGGCATCGATGCTATGGAGGACAAGGTTGAATCCATTTGGGTGGAAATTAGGAATAGTAAGGTGAAAAAGGCACTGATAGGAGTAGTCGAGAGGCCACCAAATAGCAACAATATGGTGGGGCAAGCAATAAACAAAGAAATAACTGATACATGTAGAAATGGTGCTGTCGTTATCATGGGGGATTTTAATCTTCATGTCGATTGGTTTAACCAGGTCGGTCAAGGCAGCCTGGAGGAGGAGTTTACAGAATCTATTCTTGATGGTTTCCTGGAACAGTATGTAACAGAACCTACAAGGGAAGAAGCGGTCCTAGATCTGGTCCTGTGTAATGAGACAGGATTGATTAATGATCTCAGAGTTAGGGATCCTCTCGGAAGGAGCAATCACAATATGGTGCAATTTAAAATACAGATGGAGGGTGAGAGGGTGAAATGAAACAGTAGTGTTTTGTGCTCAAACAAAGCAGATTCCAATGGGATGAGAGAAGAACTAGCTAAAGTAGACAGGGAGCAAAGACTTTATGGTGAAACAGTTGAGGAACAGTGGAGAACCTTCCAAGCGATTTTTCACAGTTTATACCAACAAAAAGGAAGGACGGTAGAAAGAGGGAAAATCGACCATGGATATCTAAGGAAATAAGGAAGAGTATCAAATTGAAGGAAAAGGCATCCAAAATGGCAATGATTAGTGGGAGACTAGAGGACTGGGAAATCTTTAAGGGGCAACAGAAAGCTACTAAAAAAGCTATAAATAGAGAGACAGATTATGAGAGTGAACAGGCGCCGGAATGTGGCAACTAGGGGCTTTTCAGGTAAATATCTGTCCTGTAGAGGATGAGAAGGGTGATTTAATAATGGGAGTTGAGGAAATGGCTGAGGTACTGAACAGATTTTATGGGTCTGTCTTCACAGTGGAAGACACAAGTAACATGCCAGTGACTGATAGAAATGAAGCTATGACAGGTGAGGACATTGAGATGATTGTTATCACGAAGGAGATAGTGGTGGGCAAGCCCACAAGGCTAAAGGTAGACAAGTCTCCTGGCCCTGATGGAATGCATCCCAGAGTGCTACAAGTGATGGCTCGGGAAATTGCAAATGCACAATGATAATTTACCAAAATTCACTAGACTCTGGGATGGTCCCGGCTGATTGGAAATTAGCAAACGTGACACCACTGTTTAAAAAAGGAGGTAGGAAGAGAGCGGGTAATTATTGGCCAGTTAGCTTAACTTTGGTAGTAGGGAAGATGCTGGAATCTATCATCAAGGAAGAAACTGCATGGAAATTGTCTCATTGGGCAGACGCAGCATGGGTTCATAAAGGGCAAGGTCGTGCCTGACTAATTGACTGGAATTTTTTGAGGACCTCACCAGAGCGGTAGATAATGGGGAGCCAGTGGATGTGGTATATCTTGATTTCCAGAAAAACGTTGGCAAGATGCCACACAAAAGGTTGCTGCACAGGATAAAGATGCATGGCATTAAGGGTAAAGTAGTAGCATGGATAGAGGATTGGTTAATTAATAGAAAGCAAAGATTGGGGATTAATGGGTGTTTTTCTGGTTGGCAATCAGTAGCTAGTGGTGTCTCTCGGGGATCAGTGCTGGGACCGCAATTGTTCACAATTTGCTTCAATAATTTGGAGTTGGGGACGAAGGGCAATATGTCCAAGTTTGCAGACGACACTAAGATGAGTGGTAAAGCAAAAAGTGCAGAGGATACCGGAAGTCTGCAGAGGGATTTTTATTTCCACTGAAAGCAGAACTAGGGGGCACAGCCTCAAAATAAGGGGAAGTAGATTTAGGACTGAGTTTAGGAGGAACTTCTTCACCCAAAGGGTTGTGCATCTATGGAATTCCTTGCCCAGTGAAGCAGTTGAGGCTCCTTCATTAAATGTATTTTAGACAAAGATGGATAGCTTTTTGAAGAAAAAAGGGGTTCAGGGTTATGGTGTTCCGGCCAGAAAGTGGAGCTGCGTCAACAATAGATCAGCAATGATCTCATTGAATGGTGGAGCAGGCTCGAGGGGCCATGTGGCCGACTGCTGCTCCTAGTTCTTATGTTCTGATGTTCTTATGTGCCTGTCAGGCAGGGAGGAAGTGGTCAAGCGAGGGACCCGTGGTTTACTAAAGTAGTTGGATCACTTGTCAAGAGGAAGAAAGAGGCTTATGTAAAGATGAGACGTGAAGGTTCAGTTAGGGTGCTCGAGAGTTACAAGTTCGCTGGGAAGGATCTGAAGAGACAGCTACGAAGAGCCAGGAGGGGACGTGAGAAATCTTTAGCAGGTAGGATCAAGGATAACCCTAAAGCTTTCTCTAGGTATGTCAGGAATAAAAGAATGACTCGGGTAAGAGGTGGGCATGTCAAGGGATGTTGTGCGTGGAGTCCGAGGAGATAGGAGAGGTGCTGAATGAATATTTTTCATCAGTATTCACACAGGAAAAAGACGATGTTGTTGAGGAGAATAATGAGGTACAGGCTACTAGACTTAATGGGCTTGAGGTTCATAAGGAGGAGGTGTTCGCAATTCTGGAAAGTGTGAAAATAGATAGGTCCCCTGAGCTTGATGGGATTTATCCCAGGATTCTCTGTGAATTAATGGAAGAGATTGCTGAGCCTTTGGCTTTGATCTTTATTGCTGAGCCTTTGGCTTTGATCTTTGTTTTGCACTGAGTGCTGAGCTTGTTGCATTTGAGTGCTACAGTGAGAGTTTGGTGACTGAGAGAGTGCTGAGCTTGTTGCATTTGAGTGCTACAGTGAGAGTTTGGTGACTGAGGGAGTTAGGTGAGGAGGGAGTAAGGTGCTCCTTACATTTCATTTCCTATATTTATCAAAGAGCGTGAAGGGAGCCAGGAGTTTAGAGTACAGCTGACTGGAAGCAGAGTCGGAGGGTGGAGGTCCAGTTGGTCCACGGGGCAGCTAATTCTGTAAAGTAAGAGGGGATGGAGGCTCGGGCAGTTGCATGCTCCTCCTGTAGGATGTGGGTGGTGAGGGATACCACTGGTGTCCCCGCTGACTATACCTGCGGGAAGTGCACCCAACTCCAGCTCCTCAGAGACCGTGTTAAGGAACTGGAGTTGGAGCTGGAAGAACTTCAGACCATCTGGGAGGCAGATGGGGTTATCGAGAAGAGTTACAGGAAGGCAGCCACACCCAAGGTACTGGACAAGAGTAGCTGGGTTACAGTCAGGGGAAAGAAAACTAACAGGCAGACAGTGCAGGGATCCCTCGTGGCCGTTCCCCTTCAAAACAAGTATACCGTTTTGGATGCTGTTCGGAGGGACGACCTACCGGGGGAAGGCCCCAGCGGCCAGGTCTCTGGCACTGAGTCTGGCTCTGGGGCTCAGAAGTGAAGGGAGGAGCATAGAAAAGCAATAGTAATGGGAGATTCAATGGTTAGGGGAATAGATAGGAGATTCTGTGGTCGCGAGCGAGACTCCCGAAAGGTATGTTGCCTCCCGGGTGCCAGGGCCAGGGATGTCTCTGATCGTGTCTTCAGGATCCTGAAGGGGGAGGATGAGCAGCCAGAAGTCGTGGTGCACATTGGTACCAACGACATAGAGAGGAAAAAGAGTGTGGAGGTAATAAACAAGTTTAGGGAGTTAGGCTGGAAGTTAAAGGCCAGGACAGACAGAGTTGTCATCTCTGGTTTGTTGCCGGTGCCACGTGATAGCGAGGCTAGGAATAGGGAGAGAGTGCAGTTGAACACGTGGCTGCAGGAATGGTGTAGGAGGGAGGGCTTCAGGTATTTGGATAATTGGAGCGCATTCTGGGGAAGGTGGGACCTGTACAAGCAGGACGGGTTGCATCTGAACCAGAGGGGCACCAATATCCTGGGGGGGAGGTTTTCTAGTACTCTTCGGGAGGGTTTAAACTAATTTGGCAGGGGAATGGGAACCGGATTTGTAGTCCAGCAACTAAGGAAGCCGATATTCAAGACGCCAAAGCACGTAGCGATGCAGTGGGGAAGGTAACACTGACAAAGGTGAGTACTTGCAGGCAAGGAGATGGGTTGACGTGTGTACACTTTAACGCAAGAAGCATCAGGAATAAGGTGGGTGAACTTAAGGCATGGATCGGTACTTGGGACTACGATGTGGTGGCCATCACGGAAACTTGGATAGAAGAGGGGCAGAAATGGTTGTTGGAGGTCCCTTGTTATAGATGTTTCAACAAGATTAGGGAGGATGGTAAAAGAGGTGGGGGGGGTGGCATTGTTAATTAGAGATAGTATAACAGCTGCAGAAAGGCAGTTCGAGGGGGATCTGCCTCCTGAGGTAATATGGGTTGAAGTCAGAAATAGGAAAGGAGCAGTCACCTTGTTGGGAGTTTTCTATAGGCCCCCCAATAGCAGCAGAGATGTGGAGGAACAGATTGGGAAACAGATTTTGGAAAGGTGCAGAAGTCACAGGGTAGTAGTCATGGGTGACTTCAACTTCCCAAACATTGAGTGGAAACTCTTTAGATCAAATAGTTTGGATGGGGTGGTGTTTGTGCAGTGTGTCCAGGAAGCTTTTCTAACACAGTATGTAGATTGTCCGACCAGAGGGGAAGCCATATTGGATTTAGTACTTGGTAATGAACCAGGGCAGGTGATAGATTTGTTAGTGGGGGAGCATTTTGGAGGTAGTGACCACAATTCTGTGACTTTCACTTTAGTTATGGAGAGGGATAGGTGCGAGCAACAGGGCAAGGTTTATAATTGGGGGAAGGGTAAATACAATGCTGTCAGACAAGAATTGAAGTGCAAAAGTTGGGAACATAGACTGTCAGGGAAGGACACAAGTGAAATGTGGAACTTGTTCAAGGAACAGATACTGCGTGTCTTTGATATGTATGTCCCTGTCAGGCAGGGAAGAGATGGTCGAGTGAGGGAACCATGGTTGACAAGAGAGGTTGAATGTCTTGTTAAGAGGAAGAAGGAGACTTATGTAAGGCTGAAGAAACAAGGTTCAGACAGGGCGCTCGAGGGATACAAGATAGCCAGGAGGGAACTGAAGAAAGGGATTAAGAGAGCTAAGAGAGGGCATGAAAAATCTTTGGCAGGTAGGATCAAGGAAAACCCCAAGGCCTTTTACACATATGTGAGAAATATGAGAATGACTAGAGCGAGGGTAGGTCCGATCAAGGACAGTAGCGGGAGATTGTGTATTGAGTCTGAAGAGATAGGAGGTCTTGAACAAGTATTTTTCTTCAGTATTTACAAACTAGAGGGGCCATATTGTTGGAGAGGACAGCGTGAAGCAGACTGATAAGCTTGAGGAGATACTTGTCAGGAAGGAAGATGTGTTGCACGTTTTGAAAAACTTGAGGATAGACAAGTCCCCCAGGCCTGACGGGATATATCTAAGGATTCTATGGGAAGCAAGAAATGAAATTGCAGAGCCGTTGGCAATGATCTTTTCGTCCTCGCTGTCAACAGGGGTGGGACCAGAGGATTGGAGAGTGGCGAATGTCGTGCCCCTGTTCAAAAATGGGAATAGGGTATACCCTGGGAATTACAGGCCAGTTAGTCTTACTTCGGTGGTAGGCAAAGTAATGGAAAGGGTATTGAGGGATAGTATTTCTGAGCATCTGGAAAGACACTGCTTGATTAGGGATAGTCAGCACGGATTTGTGAGGGGTAGGTCTTGCCTTACAAGTCTTATTGACTTCTTTGAGGAGGTGACCAAGCATGTGGATGAAGGTAAAGCAGTGGATGTAGTGTACATGGATTTTAGTAAAGCATTTGATAAGGTTCCCCATGGTAGGCTTATGCAGAAAGTAAGGAGGCATGGGATAGTGGGAAATTTGGCCAGTTGGATATCAAACTGGCTAACCGATAGAAGACAGAGAGTGGTGGTGGATGGCAAATATTCAGCCTGGAGCCCAGTTATCAGTGGCGTACCACAGGGATCAGTTCTGGGTCCTCTGCTGTTTGTGATTTTCATTAACGACTTGGATGAGGGAGTTGAAGGGTGGGTCAGAAAATTTGCAGATGATACGAAGATTGGTGGAGTTGTGGACAATGAGGAGGGCTGTTGTCGGCTTCAAAGAGACATAGATAGGATGCAGAGCTGGGCTGAGAAGTGGCAGATGGAGTTTAACCCTGACAAGTGTGAGGTTGTCCATTTTGGAAGTACAAATATGAATGCGGAATACAGGGTTAACGGTAGGGTTCTTGGCAATGTGGAGGAGCAGAGAGATCTTGGGGTCTAAAGTTCATAGATCTTTGAAAGTTGCCACTCAAGTGGATAGAGCTGTGAAGAAGGCCTATGGTGTGCTTGCGTTCATTAGCAGAGGGATTGAATTTAAGAGCCGTGAGGTGATGATGCAGCTGTACAAAACCTTGGTCAGGCCACATTTGGAGTACTGTGTGCAGTTCTGGTCGCCTCATTTTAGGAAGGATGTGGAAGCTTTGGAAAAGGTGCAAAGGAGATTTACCAGGATGTTGCCTGCAATGGAGAGTAGGTCATACGAGGAAAGGTTGAGGATGCTCGGCCTTTTCTCATTAGAACGGAGAAGGATGTGGGGCGACTTGATACAGGTTTATAAGATGATTAGGGGAATAGATAGAGTAGACATTCAGAGACTTTTTCCCCGGGTGGAACACACCATTACAAGGGGACATAAAATTAAGATAAATGGTGGAAGATATAGAGGGGATGTCAGAGGTAGGTTCTTTACCCAGAGAGTAGTGGGGGCATGGAATGCACTGCCTGTGGAAGTAGTTGAGTCGGAAACGTTAGGGACCTTCAAGCAGCTATTGGATAGGTACATGGATTAGGGTAGAATAATGGAATGTAGATTAACTACTTCTTAAGGGCAGCACGGTAGCATTGTGGATAGCACAATTTCTTCACAGCTCCAGGGTCCCAAGTTCGATTTCGACTTGGGTCACTGTCTGTGTGGAGTCTGCACATCCTCCCCGTGACTGTGTGGGTTTCCTGCGGGTACTCCGGTTTCCTCCCACAGTCCAAAGATGTGCAGGTTGGGTGGATTGACCATGAAAAATTGCCCTTAGTGTCCAAAATTCTATGATTAACCTAGGACAAAAGTTTGGCACAACATCGTGGGCCAAAGGGCTTGTTCTGTGATGTATTTCTCTATCTCTATCTATCTTTATGTTATCTTTGCCTACAGGAATAGTGCCAGTCGGTTGGAGGACAACAAATGTTGTCCCCTTGTTCTGGAAGGGGAACAGAGACAACCCCCGGTAACTATAGACCAGTGAGCCTTACTTCTGTTCTGGGCAATGTCTTGGAAAGGTTCATAACAGATAGGATTAATAATCATCTGGAAAGGAATAATTTAATTAGCGATAGTCAGCACGGTTTTGTGAAGGGTAGGCCGTGCCTCACTAACCTTATTGAGTTCTTTGAGAAGGTGACCAAACAGCTGGTCGAGCGGAAAGCAGTTGATTGGTGTACATAGATTTCAGTAAAGCGTTTGATGAGCTTCCCCATGGTAGGCTATTGCAGAAAATACAGAGGCATGGGATTCAGGGTGATTTAGCAGTTTGGATCAGAAATTGGCTAGCTGGAAGAAGACAAAGTTGATAGGAAATGTTCAGCCGGAGATCAGTTACTAGTGGTGTACCACAAAGAACTGTTTTTGGGCCACTGCTGTTTGTCATTTTTATAAATAAACTGGAGGAGGGCGTACAAGGATGGGTGACTAAATTTGCAGATGGCACTAAAGTCGGTGGAGTTATGGACAGTGCGGAAGGCTGTTGCAAGCTACAGAGGGACGTAGATAAGCTGAAGAGCTGGCTGAGAGATGGGAAATAGAGTTTAATGCAGAAAAGTGTGAGGTGATTCATTTTGGAAGGAATAACAGGAAGACAGAGTACTGGGCTAATGGTGAGATTCTTGGGTGTGTGGATGAGCAGAGGGATCTCGGTGTCCACGTACATAGATCCCTGAAAGTTGCCACCCAGGTTGATAGGGTTGTGAAGAAGGCGTACGGTGTGTTAGCTTTTATTGGCAGAGGAATTGAGATCGGAGCCATGAGGTCAAATTGCAGCTGTACAAAACTCTGGTGCGGCCACATTTAAACACAGAAACATAGAACAGTACAGCACAGAACATGCCCTTCGGCCCTCGATGTTGTGCCGAGCAATGATCACCCTCCTCAAACCCACGTATCTACCCTATACCCGTAACCCAACAACCACCCCCCACCCCCCCTAACCTTATTTTAGGACACTAAGGGCAATTTAGCCTGGCCAATCCACCTAACCCGCACATCTTTGGACTGTGGGAGGAAACCGGAGCACCCGGAGAAAACCCACGCAAACACGGGGAGAACGTGCAGACTCCGCACAGGCAGTGGCCCAAGCCGGGAATCGAACCAGGACCCTGGAGCTGTGAAGCAAATATGCTAACCACTATGCCACCGTGCTGCCCATAAAACATTTGGAGTGTTGCGTGCAATTCTGGTCACTGCATTACAGGAAGAATATGGAAGCATTGGTAAGGGTGCAGAGGAGATTCACTAGGATGTTGCCTGGTATGGAGGAAAGACCTAATGAGGGAAGGCCGAGGGACTTGAGGCTGTTCTCATTAGAGGGAAGAAGGTTCAGATGTGACTTAATTGAGGCATACAAGATGATCAGAGGATTAGATACGGTGGACAGTGAGAACATTTTTCTTCGGGTGGTGATTTCTAGAAAGAGGGTAGATTGCTTTCAATTGAGGGAGATAGAAACAGGACAGATGTCAGAGGCAGGTTCTTAATTCAGAGAGTAGAAAGGCCGTGGAATGCCCTGCCTGCAACAGTAGTGGACTCACCAATATTAAGGGCATTTAAATGGTCATTGGATAAACATATGGATGATAAGAGAATAGTGTAGATGGGCTTGACAGTGGTTTCACAGGTCGGCGCAACATGGAGTGCCGAAGTGCCTGTACTGTTCTATGTTCTATGTTCTGAAGTGACTCAGGACATTTTACTGCATTAAAGGCACTGTAATCAATGCAAGTTGTTTATGATCAGTGCCAGTATCTCAAATCTTTGCTCAGATGTCCTCCCTTTCCTCATCATTTCAACTCAGTCAGATTCTGTTACCTTTCTGCTACATGTGTACATTTAAGGTCTCATTCTTCTCCCACAGCGACTATCCCACCACCATCAAACCTACGCTTCTCAGACATCACAAGGAAAAGTTTCCGGACGGACTGGGATCATGGATCGGAGGAGGCGGACCAGTTCAGGATCAGCTGGGTTCCATCTGCAGGAGGGGACAAAAAAGAGGTGATGAAATCCATACTTTCTGCTTCTGTGTAGCTCCAGCTGATTTTTAAATTTGCCTTGCAACATGCGAGTGTGAAGCAAAACCGCTGTCAGCCAGATCTGTATATGTATGAAAATGTTCCTCCTTTCCAGGAACAATGTTTCATTGTATCCTTGTAATCCTTTCCACACTTGCTAATGAGTTGCATTCTCTGTTGGTCGTGGTGGCATGATCACACTGAAAACAGCAGGTATTTTCCATTCCCAACAGGGACACGCAGTCACGGGCAGGACTGGAAAATTTGGTGAACAGAAAGGTGATCAGAAAACTGCTTTCCGCACGGACCATATGCTCCTTAGTATTCAGATGTTGAGCCCAGTTGCCCACTCAAAGAAGAGCATTTGCGCAATGAACAAAACAGTCCAAATTAGTTTATTCCTTCAATTTAATATTCTGCAGAAATACTCCACATGAACACGAGGGAATGCCACTGGGAAAGGTGGCTGCAGCCAAGGGTTGGTAAAGGATTTTAAGATCCTTGCGGCCCCCTGAGTGATATAAAATTCAAACATCCCCATTTAATTAAGGGAATCAGTTTGCAGAAAACAAATTGGTTTCATGCACTGAACTAATCTTGACCTTCGCTTAATGCCTATTCTTCCAGATGATTATAAATGGCAATGAGACAAGCCAGGTTTTAGATAACCTGGATCCTGACACCAAATATGATGTTTCCCTTACTGCCTTCTACCCAGACAAGAAGGAAAGTGATGACGTCTCAGCCTCCGAACGTACATGTAAGTCTTTAGTATATAAAAATCTCCATTAGTCTTTTCGCCCCCCTTACCAATTATCTTCAGATATTGAAAAGAGGACAAAGTGACATGGAGGCCATTTGGCACAGCGTGTCTGCACCGACCCTCTGAAAGAGCAACCGAATTAGGCTCACTCCCCTGCCCAATCCCTGAAACCCCCACTAACCGGCACATCTGGGACTATTTAGCATGAGCAATCCACCTAATGTGCACATCTTTGCATTGTGGGAGGAAATCAGAGGAACCAAGGAAACCCACAAAGACACGGAGAGAATGTACAAGCGCCACACGGACAATCTACCGAGGCAGGAATTGAACGCAGTTCTCTGGCGCTGTGAGGCAGCAGTGATAACCCAATCCCTGATTAATTTATGCCTCCCTCAACTTGCCTCCTCTTTTATTTATGGACCCACTTCCCCAACCCCTTATCTATTCCTCACAGATATTTGATTGGCCTCACCCCATTTCCCCACTACCTGGGCGTAACTTGTCTATACAAAGGGAAATAACAATCATATTTATATTTATCTAACATAGTTTAACAGTCTCAATTATCTTTTCTGGATGACATCAGCAGATTGATAATCATTTCAGTTAAACTAGTGATGTTTGTGTTTAGAGAACTTGAAACAATATTGCCCCATCCCGTTTTGCTGAAGCTGAAAGGGGTGGCATTTGGCTCAGTGGCTAGCACTGGGACTGTGGCACTGAGAAGACAGAGGGTGGTGATGGATGGAAAATTTTCAGACTGGAGACCAGTTACCAGCGGTGTAACACAGGGTTCTGTGCTGGGTCCTCTGCTATTTTGCCGTACCAGCCTCCCCGAACAGGCGCCGGATTGTGGCGACACGGGGCTTTTCACAGTACCTTTATTTGAAGCCTACATGTGACAATAAGCGATTTTCATTTCATTTCATTTCATTTGTGACTTTTATCAATGACTTGGAGGAGGGGGCTGAAGGCTGGGTCAGTAAATTTGCTGATGACACAAAGATTGGTGGAGTAGTGGATGAGGTGGAGGGCTGTTGTAGGCTGCAAAGAGACATTGATAGGATGCAGAGCTGGGACGAAAAATGGCAGATGGAGTTTAACCCTGATAAGTGCGAGGTGATTCATTTTGGTAGAAAAAAATTGAATGCGGTTTACAGGGTCAACGGCAGGGTTCTGAGGAATGTGGAGGAACAGAGAGATCTTGGGGTCCATGTCCACAGATCTCAGAAGGTTGCCACTCAAGTGGATAGAGCCGTGAAGAAGGCTTATAGTGTGTAAGCTTTTGTTAACAGGGGGCTTGAGTTTAAGAGCCGCGGGGTTATGCTGCAACACTACCTGACCCTGCTGAGACCACATTTGGAGCATTGTGTGCAGTTCTGGTCACCTCATTACAGGAAGTATGTGGAAGCATTGGAAAGGATGCAAAGGAGATTTACCAGGATGCTGCCTGAATTGCAGAATAGGTCTTGTACGGAAAGGTTGATAGAGCTAGGGCTTTTCTCTTTGGAGCGGAGAAGGATGAGAGGTGACCAAATAGAGGTTGAGAAAATGATGAGGGGTTTAGGGTGTTGCCCTGCCTGCAACAGTAGTGGACTCGCCAATATTAAGGGCATTTAAATGGTCATTGGATAAACACATGGATGATAAGAGAATAGTGTAGATGGGCTTGACAGTGGTTTCACAGGTCGGCGCAACATGGAGGGCCTAAGTACCTGTACTGTTCTATGTTCTATGTTCTGAAGTGACTCAGGACATTCTACTGCATTAAAGGCACTGTTATCAATGCAAGTTGTTTGTGATCAGTGCCAGTATCTCAAATCTTTGCTTAGATATCCTCCCTTTCCTCATCATTTCTACTCCGTCAGATTCTGTTACCTTTCTGCTACATGTGTACATTTAAGGTCTCATTCTTCTCGCACAGCGGTTGTCCAACCACCATCAAACCTACGCTTCTCGGACATCACAAGGAAAAGTTTCCGGACGGACTGGGATCATGGATCGGAGGAGGCGGACCTCTACAGAATCAGCTGGGTTCCATCTGGGGGAGGGGACAAAAAAGAGGTGATGAAATCCATACTTTCTGCTTCTGTGTAGCTCCAGCTAATTTTTAAATTTGCCTTGCAACATGCGCGTGTGAAGCAAAACCGCTGTCAGACAGATCTGTATATGTATGAAATTGTTCCTCCTTTCCAGGAACAATGTTTCATTGTATCCTTGTAATCTTTTCCACACTTGCTAATGAGTTGCATTCTCTGTTGGCCGAGGCGGCATGATCACACTTAAAACAGCAGGTATTTTCCATTCCCAACCAGGGACGCGCAGTCACGGGCAGGACTGCAAAATTTGGAGATTGGCAAAAACTCAATTGGGTGGGATGAGCTCTTTGAATCGTAACCTGCAGAAACATCAGCACATTCTTTCTGAATGGCATTACTGTACTAGAAGGTGATCAGAAAACTGCTTTCCGCACGGACCATATGCTCCTTAGTATTGAGATGTTGGGCTCAGTTGCCCACTCAAAGAAGAACATTTGCGTAATGAACAAAACCGTCCAAATTAGTTTATTCCTTCACTTGAATTTTCTGCAGAAATACTCCACATGACCACGAGGGAATGCCACTGGGAAAGGTGGCTGCAGCCAAGGGTTGGTAAAGGATTTTAACGTCATTGTGGCCCCCTGAGTGATATTAAATTCAAACATCCCCATTTAATTAAGGGAATCAGTTTCCAGAAAACAAATTGGTTTCATGCACTGAACGTATCTTGACCTTCGCTTTATGCCTATTCTTCCAGATGATTATAAATGGCAATGAGACAAGCCAGGTTTTAGATAACCTGGATCCTGACACCAAATATGATGTTTCCCTTACTGCCATCTACCCAGACAAGAAGGAAAGTGATGACATCTTAGGCTCCCAACGTACATGTAAGTCTTTAGTATATAAACATCTCCATTAGTCTTTTCTACCCCCTTAGCAATTATCTTCAAATATTGAAAAGAGGACAAAGTGACATGGAAAGCACATGCTGCATATTGTGATGTGCAGCAGTTCACAATGTCCTTCAGGATGGGGTGTGGGATTAGTATGTTCCCCTGGATTCTCTGCTTCTGCTGTAGCAAAGTGTATCTATTGGCTTCATTGGCTAGCCTGCTTGTGTCCAATATTCCTGGGCCATACAGCACCTTCAGCCAGATAAAACTATAAATCCATAGAATTCCAACAGTGTTGAAGGAGGCTATTTGGCCTTGTGTGTCTGCACCAACCCTCTGAAAGAGCAACCAAAATAGGCCCACTCCCCTGCCCAATCCCTGAAACCCCCCCTAACCGGCACATCTGGGACTATTTAGCATGACCAATCCACCTAATGTGCACATCTTTGGAATGTGGGAGGAAATCGGTTGACCCAGAGGAAACCCACAAAGACACTGAGAGAACGTACAAGCGCCACACAGACAATCTACCGAGGCAGGAATTGAACCCAGTTCTCTGGCGCTGTGAGGCAGCAGTGATAACCCAACCCCTGATTAATTTATGCCTCCCTCAACTTGCCTCCTCTTTTATTGATGGACCCGCTTCCCCAACCCCTTATCTATTCCTCATAGAAAATTGATTGGCCTCACCCCATTTCCCCACTACCTGGGCGTAACTTGTCTAGAGAAAGGTAAATAACAATCATATTTGTATTTATCTAACATATTTTATAGTCTCAAGTATCTTTACTGGATGACACCAGCAGATTGCTAATCATTTAAGTTAAACTCGTGATGCGTGTTTTTAGGGAACTTGAAACAATATTGCCCCATCCCGTTTTGCTGAAGGTGAAAGGGGTGGCATGTGGCACAGTGGCTAGCACTGGGACTGCGGCACTGAGAAGACAGAGGGTGGTGATGGATGGAAAATTTTCAGACTGGAGACCAGTTACCAGCGGTGTAACACCGGGTTCTGTGCTGGGTCCTCTGCTTTTTGCCGTACCAGCCTCCCCGAACAGGCGCCGGATTGTGGCGACTCGGGGCTTTTCACAGTAACTTTATTTGAAGCCTACATGTGACAATAAGCGATTTTCATTTCATTTAATTTCATTTGTGACTTTTATCAATGACTTGGAGGAGGGGGCTGAAGGGTGGGTCAGTAAATTTGCTGAAGACACAAAGATTGGTGGAGCCATGGATCAGGTGCAGGGCTGTTGTAGGCTGCAAAGAGACATTGATAGGATGCAGAGCTGGGACCAAATATGGCAGATGGAGGTTAACCCTGATAAGTGCGAGGTGATTCATTTTGGTAGAAAAAAATTGAATGCGGTTTACAGGGTCAACGGCAGGGTTCTGAGGAATGTGGAGGAACAGAGAGATCTCGGGGTTCATGTCCACAGATCTCAGAAGGTTGCCACTCAAGTGGATACAGGGTGAAGAAGGCTTATAGTGTGTTAGCGTTTATTAACGGGGGCTTGAGTTTAAGAGCCGCGGGGTTTTGCTGCAACTATTCCTCACCCTGCTGAGACCACATTTGGAGCATTGTGTGCAGTTCTGGTCACCTCATTACAGGAAGGATGTGGAAGCATTGGAAAGGGTGCAAAGGAGATTTACCAGGATGCTGCCTGAATTGCAGAATAGGTCCTGTGCGGAAAGGTTGACAGAGCTAGGGCTTTTCTCTTTGGAGCCAAGGAGGATGAGAGTCAATATAATGGAATTTAGAAAATGATGAGGGGGTTGCACACTTCACGTGCAAGAAGTGTGTTCAGTTGCAGCTCTTGTTAGACCGCTTGACGGCTCTGGAGCTGCGGATGGACTCACTTTGGAGCATCCGCGATGCTGAGGAGGTCGTGGATAGCACGTTTAGCGAGTTGGTCACACCGCAGGTGAAGGTTACTGAGGGAGATAGAAAATGGGTGACCAAAAGAAAGAGCAAGAGTAGGAAGGCAGTGCAGGTGTCCCCTGCGGTCATCTCCCTGCAAAACAGATATACCGCTTTGGATACTGTTGAGGGAGATGGCTCACCAGGGGAAGGCAGCAGCAGCCAGGTTCATGGCACCGTGGCTGGCTCTGCTGCACAGCAGGGCAGGAAGAAAAATGGCAGGGCTATAGTGATAGGGGACTCGATCGTAAGGGGAATAGACAGGCGGTTCTGTGGACGCAATCGAGACTCCAGGATGGAATGTTGCCTCCCTGGTGCAAGGGTCAAGGATGTCTCGGAGCGGCTGCAGGACATTCTGGGGGGGGAGGGTGAACAGCCAGCTGTCGTGGTGCACATAGGCACCAACGATATAGGTAAAAAACGGGATGAGGTCCTACAAGCGGAATTCAGGGAGTTAGGAGTTAAACTAAAAAGTAGGACCTCAAAGGTAGTAATCTCAGGATTGCTACCAGTGCCACGAGCTAGTCAGAGTAGGAATGTTAGGATAGATAGGATGAATGCGTGGCTCGAGAGATGGTGCAAGAGGGAGGGATTCAAATTCCTGGGGCATTGGGACCGGTTCTGGGGGAGGTGGGACCAGTACAAACCGGACGGTCTGCACTTGGGCAGGACTGGAACCGATGTCCTAGGGGGGGTGTTTGCTAGAGCTGTTGGGGAGGGTTTAAACTAATGTGGCAGGGGGATGGGAACCAATGCTGGAAGTTGGAAGGTAGTAAAACAGGGACAGAAACAAAAGGAAGTAAGGGGAAAAGTGCAAGGCAGAGAAGACATTGTCAGAAATCCATAAGGGCGACAGTACAAGGTACAGTGACTGAGGGGAGCACAGTGAATAGGCCCAGTAATAACAAAAGGAATAAAACTGGAGATGTTAAGATTCAAAACAGAGGTAAAAAAACCAACATAAGTGTACTTTACCTGAATGCTCGTAGTATTCGGAATAAAGTAAATGAGTTGGTGGCACAAATCATCGTAAATGACTATGATTTAGTGGCCATTACTGAAACATGGTTAAAGGATGGTCACGACTGGGAGTTAAATATCCGAGGGTATCAAACTATTCGGAAGGACAGAGTGGATGGTAAGGGAGGTGGTGTTGCTCTGTTATTTAAGGATGACATCCGGGCAATAGTAAGGGATGACATCGGTGCTATGGAGGATAAGGTTGAATCCATTTGGGTGGAAATCAGGAATAGTAAGGCGAAAAAGTCACTGATAGGAGTAGTCTATCGGCCACCAAATAGTAACGATATGGTGGGGCAGGCAATAAACAAAGAAATAACTGATGCATGTAGAAATGGTACAGCAGTTATCATGGGGGATTTTAATCTACATGTCGATTGGTTTAACCAGGTCGGTCAAGGCAACCGTGAGGAGGAGTTTATAGAATGTATCCGCGATAGTTTCCTAGAACAGTATGTAATGGAACCTACGAGGGAACAAGCGGTCCTAGATCTTGTCCTGTGTAATGAGACAGGATTGATTCATGATCTCATAGTTAGGGATCCTCTCGGAAGGAGCGATCACAATATGGTGGAATTTAAAATACAGATGGAGGGTGAGAAAGTAAAATCAAATACTAGTGTTTTGTGTTTAAACAAAGGAGATTACAAGGGGATGAGAGAAGAACTAGCTAAGGTAGACTGGGAGCTAAGACTTTATGGTGGAACAGTTGAGGAACAGTGGAGAACCTTCCAAGCGATTTTTCACAGTGCTCAGCAAAGGTTTATACCAACAAAAAGGAAGGACGGAAGAAAGAGGGAAAATCGACCGTGGATATCTAAGGAAATAAGGGAGAGTATCAAATTGAAGGAAAAAGCATATAAAGTGGCAAAGATTGTTGGGAGATTAGAGGACTGGGAAATCTTTAGGGGGCAACAGAAAGCTACTAAAAAAGCTATAAAGAAGAGTAAGATAGAGTGTGAGAGTAAACTTGCTCAGAATATAAAAACAGACAGTAAAAGTTTCTACAAGTATATAAGACAAAAAAGAGTGGCTAAGGTAAATATTGGTCCTTTAGAGGATGAGAAGGGAGTTTTAATAATGGGAGATGAGGAAATGGCTGAGGAACTGAACAGGTTTTATGGGTCGGTCTTCACAGTGGAAGACACAAATAACATGCCAGCGACTGATAGAAATGAGGCTATGACAGGTGAGGACCTTGAGAGGATTGTTATCACTAAGGAGGGAGTGATGGGCAAGCTAATGGGGCTAAAGGTAGACAAGTCTCCTGGCCCTGATGGAATGCATCCCAGAGTGCTAAAAGAGATGGCTCGGGAAATTGCAGATGCACTAGTGATAATTTACCGAAATTCACTAGACTCTGGCTTGGTCCCGGTGGATTGGAAATTAGCAAATGTGACGCCACTGTTTAAAAAAGGAGGTAGGCAGAAAGCAGGAAATTATAGGCCAGTGAGCTTAACTTCGGTAGTAGGGAAGATGCTGGAATCTATCATCAAGGAAGAAATTGCGAGGCATCTGGATAGAAATTGTCCCATTGGTTAGACGCAGCATGGGTTCGTAAAAGGCAGGTCATGCCTAACTAATTTAGTGGAATTTTTTGAGGACATTACCAGTGCAGTAGATAACGGGGAGCCGATGGATGTGGTATATCTGGATTTCCAGAAAGCCTTTGACAAGGTGCCACACAAAAGGTTGCTGCACAAGATAAAGATGCATGGCATTAAGGGTAAAGTAGTAGCATGGATAGAGGATTGGTTAATTAATAGAAAGCAAAGAGTTGGGATTAATGGGTGTTTCTCTGGTTGGCAATCAGTAGCTAGTGGTGTCCCTCAGGGATCCGTGTTGGGCCCACAATTATTCACAATTTACATTGATGATTTGGAGTTGGGGACCAAGGGCAATGTGTCCAAGTTTGCAGATGACACTAAGATGAGTGGTAAAGCGAAAAGTGCAGAGGATACTGGAAGTCTGCAGAGGGATTTGGATAGGTTAAGTGAATGGGCTCGGGTCTGGCAGATGGAATACAATGTTGACAAATGTGAGGTTATCCATTTTGGTAGGAATAACAGCAAAATGGATTATTATTTAAACAATAAAACATTAAAGCATGCTGCTGTGCAATGAGACCTGGGTGTGCTAGTGCATGAGTCACAGAAAGTTGGTTTACAGGTGCAACAGGTGATTAAGAAGGCAAATGGAATTGTGTCCTTCATTGCTAGAGGGATGGAGTTTAAGACTAGGGAGGTTATGTTGCAATTGTATAAGGTGTTAGTGCGGCCACACCTGGAGTATTGTGTTCAGTTTTGGTCTCCTTACTTGAGAAAGGACGTACTGGCGCTGGAGGGTGTGCAGAGGAGATTCACTAGGTTAATCCCAGAGCTGAAGGGGTTGAATTATGAGGAGAGGTTGAGTAGACTGGGACTGTACTCGTTGGAATTTAGAAGGATGAGGGGGGATCTTATAGAAACATTTAAAATTATGAAGGGAATAGATAGGATAGATGCGGGCAGGTTGTTTCCACTGGCGGGTGACAGCAGAACTAGGGGATATAGCCTCAAAATAAGGGGAAGTAGATTTAGGACTGAGTTTAGGAGGAACTTCTTCACCCAAAGGGTTGTGAATCTATGGAATTCCTTGCCCAGTGAAGCAGTTGAGGCTCCTTCATTACATGTTTTTAAGGTAAAGATAGATAGTTTTTTGAAGAATAAAGGGATTAAGGGTTATGGTGTTCGGGCCGGAAAGTGGAGCTGAGTCCACAAAAGATCAGCCATGATCTAATTGAATGGCGGAGCAGGCTCGAGGGGCCAGATGGCCTACTCCTGCTCCTAGTTCTTATGTTCTTATGTTAGATACAGTGGACATTCAGAGACTATTACCTTGGTTGGATGTAGCTGTTACAAGGGGGCATAGTTATACGATTCAGGATGGGGGATATAGGAGGGATGACCGAGGTAGGTTCTTTACTCAGAGAGCGGTTAGGGTGTGGAATGGACTGCCTGCTGTGATAGTGGAGTCGAACACTTGAAGAACTCTCAAGTAGTTATTGGATAGGAACATGGAGCAGACCAGAATGACATGGAGTGGAATCGCTTAATCTTGGTTTCGGACAATGATCGGCACAACATTGAGGGCCGAATGGCCTGTTCTGTACTGCATTGTTCTATGGTCCATGTTCTTTGAGGCGCCGGGTTCGAATCCCGGCCCTGGTCACTGTCCGTGTCAAGTTTGCACATTCTCTCTGTCTGCGTGGGTTTCACCCCCACAATCCAAAGACGTGCAGGGTATGTGGATTGGCCACACTAAATTCTCCCTCAATTGGGAAAAAACAGAATTTGGGTACTCTCAAATAGTTTTCCAAGATAAGGAAGGTGAAAGGGAAAATACAATCAACCGCAGTAAACCTGCCCGTATTTTATGGAATGTTACCCTATTGACTCGCAATATTCCTCAAACTTCATTCATAAGAACATAAGAACATAAGAACTAGGAGCAGGAGTAGGCCATCTGGCCCCTCGAGCCTGCTCCGCCATTCAATTAGATCATGGCTGATCTTTTACATCATTATCCAGGCCCCATTTTGGTTCCTTTCCGTTTGCAAGTTTTAACCCTTTTTTCTCTTGTTTCTGCTTTGAGACAGCAGCTGCTCATTATTCTGCGATTCACGCCTCCTCTGGCCACATCTTGTCCCATTCCCCAACATTGACAACTCTTTTGTCATTTAATTTCTCCTGCCTTCCACCCTGTGACAGACCTTCCCACTTTTTTTAATCACCTCCCATCTGCTTAAAACCTATTGACTTTTTTTTCTTCATCTTCCAGAGCAGCTGAGCATTTTCAGCATTTTTTGTTTTTACATCACTTTTACCTTGGCTTTTGTGGGCAAAAAATGTTTTGTTGAATTTTCATACCGTGCAACAGCAGCAATAAACCCTGTCAACCTTTCCCAAAGTTCAGTGGGACCCTCAACCTGGGATGATCGCACAGGCTGATTATGGGTGGGGATTTCAACATGCTTGTTGATCAAGGCCTGGACCGGTCATGTTCAAGAATGGGCAAGGTGCCAGCAATGGCAAAGGAGCCAAAAGGGTTCATGGAGCAGATGGGGGCTGGTGGATCCGTGGAGGTTTAGGCAGCCAAGATCCAGGGAATTTTCTTTCTTCTCCCCCGCTCACAAGGTGTATTCCTGGATAGATTTCTTTGTTGGGGGCAGAGCCCTGTTGGCGAGGGTGGTGGATACGGGCTATTCGGCAATTACGATATTGGACCATGCTCCGTACTGGGTGGACATGCAGGTCAGTATGGATAGTAAGCAGCGCCCACAGTGGAGATTGGATGTGGGGCTGTTGGCGGACGAAGTGTTCTGCGAGAGATTGAGGAAGTGGACGCTGAACTACCTGCAGGTAAACGATACGGGGGAGGTCTCAGCAGCGGTGGTCTGGGAAGCGTTGAAGGCGCTGGTGAGAGGGGAGCTGATATTGATCCGGGCTCACAGGGACAGGACGGATAGGGAGAGGCGGGCCGACTGGTAAGAGAGATCCTACGAGTGGATAGGAGGTATGCGGAGGCTCCAGAGTCAGGGCTATTGAGGGAACGCCGGAGGCTGCAGGCGGAATCTAGTTCGTTAACTGCAGGTCGGGCAGTGGAGCAGCTCAGGAAGGTGAAGGGAGCGGTGTACGAGCATGGGGAAAAGGCCAGTAGGTTGCTTGCACAGCAGCTCAGAAAATGGGAGGCAGCGAGGGAAATAGGGAAAGTGGTTGATGGGGATTGGAACTTAGTTGGGGACTCGGAGGGGGTGAACAAGACCTTCGGGACTTTTATAGTAGTCCTTGATAAATATCAAACAATTCGGAAGGACTGAGTGGATGGTAAGGGTGGTGTAACTCTGTTATTTAAGGTTGACATCCGGGCAATAGTAAGGGATGACATCGGTGACATGGAGGACAAGGTTGAATCCATTTGGGTGGAAATTACGAATAGTAAGGTGAAAAAGGCACTGATAGGAGGAGTCTATAGGCCACCAAATCGTAACAACATGGTGGGGCAGGCAATAAACAAAGAAATAACTGATGCATGTAGAAATGGTACAGTAGTTATCATGGGGGACTTTAATCTACATGTCGATTGGTTTAACCAGGTCGGTCAAGGCAGCCTGGAGGAGGAAATAACAGAATGTATCCAAGATAGTTTCCAAGAACAGTATGTAATGGAACCTACAAGGGAACAAGTGGTCCGAGATCTGGTCCTGTGTAATGAGAGAGGATGGACTAATGATCTCATAGTTAGGGATCCTCTCGGAAAGATGATCACAATATGGTGGAATTTAAAATACAGATGAAGGGTGAGAAGGTGAAATCAAAGACCAGTATTTTGTGCTCAAACAAAACAGATTACAATGGTGTAGTAATCCACGGGAGGCAGGAGTTACATCACCACACCAATATTTATTTACAATAATGCGATTACAGGAGCAGCTCCTAACGGTGCTGCTAGTAGTCCAGTCAACTTAAGACTGGCTCACAAAGCCTATACAGGTGCTCATATGGGCCCCCTCAATGAGGCATTCCTCTGAGCTTCTTCCTGCTCCTCATGTCTGGGTCTGTCACCTCTGTGTCGTCCGCTGGATCGTTCCCCGACGTGGGCGGTGTGTACCTTATAGGTGCCCGTCTTTTCCTTGATGACCTCCTTGGAAGTTGTTCTTCCTCCTCCTTGGGGAGAGGTGTTGCGGTGGACTCGTCGAACGTGTCCATCTCCGACTCGGACGACTGGATGGCGGGGTCTGGAGAAATTGCTCGGGGCTGGGGTGTGGGTATCCTTTCCGTCTGGGCTATCCCAGCTTGAGGCAGTCCTGCTTCTCCTGCCTCCAGGTGTGGTTCCGCTGCCCTTATTTGGTCTAGGTGTTTCTTCACCTTACCTCCTATCAAAACCTCATAGGATATGGGCCCTGTTTGGGACCCTACTGTGCCTTTGATCCACATTGGCCCATTCCCATAATTCTTGACCCAAACCGGTGCCCCCACCTGGAAATGTCTCTGCTGCCCACTATTCTCATGCCCCCTGCATTGGGCCTCCTGTTGTTTCTCCACTTTCCCCTTAAAATTTGGGAAAAGGTGACTCAGCCTCGTCCGCAGCCGACTTCCCATTAAGAGTTCGGCTGGCGGTATGCTCGTTGTGGAATGCAGTGTGGTCCTGTAATCAAACAGCCAGCGGGAGAGCTTTGTGTCCATTGACGCTGCTGGCTGCTTCTTGAGTCCTGCTTTAAGTGTCTGGATCGCTCTCTCTGCCAGGCCATTGGTCGCTGGATGGTAAGGGGCCGTTTTGCTGTGGCGGACTCTGTTTTTCTTCAGGAATTTTCCAAATTCCCCACTTGTGACTGCTGTTCTGTTGTCCGACACCTATACCTCCGGAAGTCCATGTGTTGCAAACGAGGCCCTGAGCTTTTCAATTGTTGATGCTGTGCTTGCCGCGTTTACCCGGTGGACGTCCAACCATTTGGAGTGGGCGTCCACTATTACCAAAAACATTGAGCCCATGAAAGGGCCGGCGTGGTCAATATGCAGGCGGGTCCACGGTCTGCCTGGCCATTCCCACGGGCGCAATGGCGCCGCTGGTGGCACTTTTTGCCCCTATTGGCACTCCTGGCACCGACGTCCCAAGGTTGCTATGTCTGTGTCCAACCCTGGCCACCAAACGTAGCTTCGAGCTAGCATCTTCATTTTAGACACCCCTGGGTGTCCGTGGTGTAACTCGCTTAAGATTGCCCGATGGCCCTGAGTTGGGACTATTACCCGGGCTCCCCATAATAGGATACCGTCTTCTACGGTTATTTGGTCCCTTCTGCTCCAGTATGGGTGCATCTGGGGCTTCACTGGTCTTTCCAGTTCCCGTGTTAGCAGTAAATGCTTCATCTTGGCTAAAACTGGGTCTTTTTGCGTCCACAACCGAATATGTTGTGCATCTACTGGTAGGGTGTCCAAAAAATTTAGAGTCATTACTGTCTCCTCTACTTTCGGTATTAGAAGCGGGGTGTACGGGAGGGGAAGTCTGCTCAAAGCATCTGCATTTGCTACTCGCGTTCCCGGTCTGTGCTCCAGAACGTATCTATATGCTGCCAGTAGCAACGCCCAGCGTTGGATTCTAACTGATGCAATCGGGGGTATTGACTTGTCTTCTTTTAATAACCCGAATAACGGCTTATGGTCCGTCACTATGGTGAATTTCCGGCCGTACAAATATTAGAACATAGAACATAGAACGATACAGCGCAGTACAGGCCCTTCGGCCCTCGATGTTGCACCGACATGGAAAAAATCTAAAGGCCATCTAACCTACACTATGCCCTTATCATCCATATGCTTATCCAATAAATTTTTAAATGCCCTCAATGTTGGTGTGTTCACTACTGTTGCAGGTAGGGCATTCCACGGCCTCACCACTCTTTGCGTAAAAAACCCACCTCTGACCTCTGTCCTATATCTATTACCCCTCAATTTAAGGCTATGTCCCCTCGTGCTAGCCACCTCCATCCGCGGGAGAAGGCTCTTGCTGTCCACCCTATCTAACCCTCTGATCATTTTGTATGCCTCTATTAAGTCACCTCTTAACCTCCTTCTCTCTAATGAAAACAACCTCAAGTCCATCAGCCTTTCCTCATAAGATTTTCCCTCCATACCAGGCAACATCCTGGTAAATCTCCTCTGCACCCGTTCCAAAGCTTCCACGTCCTTCCTATAATGAGGCGACCAGAACTGTACGCAATACTCCAAATGCGGTCGTACTAGAGTTTTGTACAACTGCAACATGACCTCATGGCTCCGGAACTCAATCCCTCTACCAATAAAGGCCAACACACCATAGGCCTTCTTCACAACCCTATCAACCTGGGTGGCAACTTTCAGGGATCTATGTACATGGACACCGAGATCCCTCTGCTCATCCACACTACCAAGAATTTTACCATTAGCCAAATATTCCGCATTTCTGTTATTCTTTCCAAAGTGAATCACCTCACACTTCTCCACATTAAACTCCATTTGCCACCTCTCAGCCCAGCTCTGCAGCTTATCTATGTCCCTCTGTAACCTGCAACATCCTTCCGCACTGTCTACAACTCCACCGACTTTAGTGTCGTCTGCAAATTTACTCACCCATCCTTCTGCGCCCTCCTCTAGGTCATTTATAAAAATGACAAACAGCAACGGCCCCAGAACAGATCCTTGTGGTACGCCACTCGTAACTGAAATATTGGTGAAATTTTTTTACAGTGAACATCACCGCCAGTCCTTCCTTCTCGATTTGGGCGTACTTCCTCTCGGCCATCGCCAAGGTCCTCGGAGCATAGGCTATTGGCCGTTCTTCCCCATTTCTTCCTCTATGGGCTAAGACGGCTCCTACCCCGTAGGGGGATGCATCACAAGTGACCACCAACTCCTTCCTTGGGTCATAATGCTCTAGGACATTCTCGGATGACAGCTGTTCCTTAATGTCCCTAAATGCTTGGTTTTGGCGGGCGGACCATTTCCATTCTTGCCCGTTTTTTAGTAGCTGGTGGAGGAGTTCTAGGATGGACGCCCTATTTTCAATAAACTTTCTAAGATAGGTTACCAATCCTAGAAATGACCATAACTCCTGGACCGTGGTGGGAGCTGGGGCTTCTTTTATTGCCCTTACTCTGTCTTCCAATGTGTGTAAACCCGACTCGTCTACTTTATATCCCAGGTACGTCACTTGTGGGGCCAGAAAAACACATTTTTCCCTTTTTAGCCGTACGCCTGCCTTTGCGAAATGCCTGAGCACTTCCTCCAGGTTCCTTAAGTGTTCCCTGTTTGTCCTACCCATGATTATGACATCATCCAAATAAATTGCCAACTGCGGTAGTCCCTGCAGAATATTTTCCATCGTACGCTGGAATAGAGCGCAGGCTGATGACACTCCGAAAGGTAGCCTCGTACAACGAAAAAGGCCCACAGGGTGTTGATCGTAGCGAACTTCTGGGAGCCTTTGTCCAGTTTTAACTGCAGGTAGGTGTGGCTCATGTCCAGTTTCGTGAACAAAAGCCCACCTGCCAATTTGGCATATAGGTCGTCTATTTTTGGGATTGGGTATTTGTCCAGCAGTGCGTATTTGTTCACCGTCAGTTTGAAATCTCCGCAGAGACATATCGAGCCGTCTGATTTCAAAATTGGTACCACCGGTGCTGCCCATTCCGAGAACTGTACTGGTCTGATAATGCCGTCGCGCCGTAACCCTTCTATTTCATCATCTACTTTCTTCCTCAATGCAAAAGGTACCGGCCTGGCCTTACAAAATTTCGGAAGGGCTTCTGGGTCCACGTGCAAAGTTGCTTTGGCACCTATGATTTCCCCCAAACCTTCCTGGAAGACCTCTGGGTATTTTTGGAGTACTCCACTCAACTGCCCGCTTCCACTCTGGAAAATTTTCATCCAGTCTAATTTTAGGCCTTTCAGCCAGTTCCGTCCAATTAAGCTCGGTCCGGAGCCCACGGCTATCGTCAACGGTAATCTGAGCAATTGTTTCTCATATTCCACGGGTACATCATTCCGGTACCAAAGAAGAACCAGGCAACGTGCCTGAATGACTACCGCCCGGTGGCCCTGACGTCAATTGTAATGAAGTGCTTCGAGAGGCTGACCATGAAACGCATCACCTCCGTACTCCCAGAACGCCTTGACCCACTTCAATTCCCATACCGTCGCAACCGGTCTTCATCAGATGCCATTTCCCTGGCCCTACACTCTTCCCTGAGCATCTCGAAAACAAGGACTCCTACATCAGACTCCTATTTATTGACTATAGCTCCGCCTTCAACACTATAATCCCGGCCAAGCTCATATCAAAGCTCCAAAACCTAGGACTTGGCTCTCCACTCTGCAACTGGTTCCTTGATTTTCTGACCAACAGACCACAATCAGTAAGAATAGACACCAACACCTCCTCCACAATAGTCCTCAATACCGGTGCCCCGCAAGGCTGCGTACTTAGCCCCTACTCTACTCCCTGTACACACACGACTGCGTGGCAAAACTTTGTTCCAACTCCATCTACAAGTTTGCTGACGATACAACCATAGTGGGCCGGATCTCGAATAATGACAAGTCGGAATACAGGAG
The DNA here is from genome assembly GCF_902713615.1 of Scyliorhinus canicula. Taxonomy (NCBI): domain Eukaryota; kingdom Metazoa; phylum Chordata; class Chondrichthyes; order Carcharhiniformes; family Scyliorhinidae; genus Scyliorhinus; species Scyliorhinus canicula. The sequence continues at coordinate 5,553,648 of NC_052148.1, read as the reverse complement.
GGAGATAGAGCACCTCGTGGAGTGATGTAACGACAACAATCTCCCTCAATGCCAGCAAAACTAAAGAGCTGGTCATCGACTTCAGGAATCAAAGTACTGTACACACCCCTGTCAGCATCAACGGGGCCGAGGTGGAGATGGTTAGCAGTTTTAAATTCCTAGGGGTGCACATCACCAAAAATCTATCCTGGTCCACTTACGTCAAGAAAGCACAACAGCGCCTATACTTCCTCAGGAAACTAAAGAAATTTGGCATGTCCACACTAACCCTTCCCAACTTCTACAGATGCACTATAGAAAGCATCCTATTGGGCTGCATCACAGCCTGGTATGGCAACTGCTCGGGACAAGACCGTAAGGAACTTCAAAGGGTCGTGAATACCGCTCAGTCCAACACACAAACCTGCCTCCCATCCATGGACTCCATCTACACCTCCTGCTGCCGGGGGAAAGCGGGCAGCATAATCAAGGATCCCTCCCACCCGGCTTATTCACTTTTCCAACTTCTTCCATCGGGCAGGAGATACAGAAGTCCGAGAACACGCAAGAAGAGACTAAGAAACAGCTTCTTCCCCATTGTTACCAGACTCCTAAATGACCCTCTTATTGACTGACCTCATTAACACTACACCCTGTATGCTTCATCCGATGCCAATGCTTATGCCGTTACATTGTATATCTTGTACGGCTCTATTATGTATTTTCTTGAATTGTGTTTAATTCCCCTTTCTTCCATGTACTGAATGATCTGTTGAGCTGCTTGCAGAAAAATACTTTTCACTGTACCTCGGTACACGTGACAATAAACAAATCCAATCCAATCCATGAGTCGTGCCTAGAACTTCCAGGGGTTCCCCTGTGTAGGTTTTAAGTTTCATTGATGTTTTTGTTAGTGTTAGTGGCTGGAGTCCATCTTTGATTTTTCTAAATGCTGCCACTCCCATTACTGATACGGCCGCACCTGTGTCTATTTCCATTATTCACCCGTGGGATAATCTTAATGGGTTCTGCTTTTTTGTTGCAATATTATATAATTGTTCCCCTTCGGAGGAGGATGGGGCGTCTTGGTTGTATACTTCCCTGCGTCCCCACCTGCTATTCCTCTTTTGCCACCGCCTTCTAAGGTTTCTGTCGCTGTTACCCCACTCTGTCTGGTGCCAGAAACGGTCCTTCTCTGTTAGGGGAGCCTCAGCCGGTACTTCCCTCTGTCTCCAATTAGTCCTGGCAGACTTGGGGGCAGTTCTGGGTTTTCCTTTGGCCCTTTATTCCTCAGGCTTTTCCTGAGAGCGGCTATCTGGTAGCAGGAGCCGTTGTGGTCGTCCCTCTCACAGGTATCTACCTCCATTGGCGTGCCCTGTAGTTCCTGCACCCCACTTGCTGCCTTTTCTAGGGACAGTGCGAGCTGTAACGCCTGCCTGCAGTCTAGCTCCGTTTCCGCGAACAGGCGTTTCTGTATTGTGAGGTTGTTTATGCCTCACACTAACCGGTCCCGAAGCATTTCATTTAGCGTCGGGCCAAACTCACATTTTTCCGCCAGCCTTCTCAGGCGGGTCAAGAAATTTGTGACTGACTCCCTGTCTTCCCGCTACACAAAATGAGGGTTGGTTTTGGGTCGTCGTGCTCTTTCACCAATTCCGTTAACTCTTGGAAAGTTTTTGTGTCCGGCGCATTGGGGTACGTCAGACGACGTATAATGGCGAAATCTGAGGGTCCGCACGCCGACAGCAGGATAAGCCGTCTCCTTTCGTCCGTAAGTATATCATTGGCCCGGAAGAAGTAACACATTCTCTCCACATACTGGGACCAATCCTCAACAGTCGGGTCGAATGCATCTAACCTCCCAAAAAACGGCATTTTAAAAATGGCAAGGCTTACCCTCCGAGTGCGGCAGCTGGTCTCCACAAAGTTCTTAGTTTACCTCGTCGCCACTGTAGTAATCCACAGGAGGCAGGAGTTCCGTCACCACACCAATATTTATTTACAATAACGATATTACAGGAGCAGCTACAAACAGTGCTGCTAGTAGTCCAGTCAACTTAAGACTGGCTCACAAAGCCTAGACAGGTGCTTATATGGGCCCCCTCAATGAGCTATCATTGAGTGAGCTCATACTCCAATTGGCCAACCAATAAAGCTAGTTGGAGTTCATTACAAATGGGATGAGAGAAGTGCTAGCTAAGGTAGACTGGGAGCAAAACCGTTATGGTGAAACCATTGATGAACAGTGGAGAAACTGCCAAGCGATTTTTCACTGTGCTCAGCAAATGTTTATACCAACAAAAAGGAAGGACGGTAGAAGGAGGGAAAATCGACCCTGGATACCTAAGGAAATAAGGGAAAGAATCAAACTGAAAGGCAAAGCACACAAAGTGGCAAAGATTAGTGGGAGACTAGAGGACTGGGAAATCTTTAGGGGGCTACAGAAAGCTACTATTAAAAACTAGAAAGACAAGTAAGATAGATTATGAGAGTAAACGTGCTCAGAATATAAAAACAAGTTGTAAACGTTTCTACAAATATATAAACCAAAAAAGAGGAGCTCAGGTAAATATTGGACCTTTAGAGGATGAGAAGGGAGATTTATTAATGGGAGATGAGGAAATGGCTGCGTAACTGAACAGGTTTTTTGGGTCGGTCTTCAGAGTGGAAGTCACACATAACATCCAGTGACTGACAGAAATGAGGCAATGACAGGTGAGGACCTTGAAATGATTGTTATCACGAAGGAGATAGTGATGGGCAAGCTAATGGGGCTAAAGGTTAGACTCTGGGATGGTCCTGGCAGATGGAAAATGAGCAAACGTGACACCACTGTTTAAAAAGGGAGGTAGGCAGAGAGCGGGTAATTACAGGCCAGTTAGCTTAACTTCGATAGCAGGGAAGTTGCTGGTATCTATCATCAAAGAAGAAATTATGAGACGTCTGGATGGAAATTGTCCCATTGGGCAGACGCAGCATGGGTTCATAAAGGGGAGGTCGTGCCTTACTAATTTAGTGGAATTCTTTGAGGACGTTACTAGTGAGGTAGATAACGGGGAGCCAATGGATGTGGTATATCTGGATTTCCAGAAAGTCTTTGATGAGATGCCACACAAAAGATTGCTGCAGAAGGTAAAGATGCTTGGCATTAAGATTTAGATTTAGAATTTACAACAGTACAGCACAGAACAGGCCCTTCGGCCCTTAATGTTGTGCCGAGCAATGATCACCCTACTCAAGCCCATGTATCCACCCTAAACCCGTAACCCAGCAACCCCCCCTTAACCTCATCTTTTAGAACACTAAGGGGAATTTAGCATGGTCAATCCACCTAACCCGCATATCTTTGGACTGTGGGAGGAAACCGGAGCACCCGGACAAAACCCACGCTCACATGGGGAGGACGTGCAGACTCTGCACAGACAGTGACCCAGCCAGGAATCAAACCTGGGACCCTGGAGCTGTGAAGCATTTATGCTGACCACCATGCTACCGTGCTGCCCTGGAAGAGTAAAGGAAGATCAAGCAAAAAGTGCAGAGGATACCGGAAGACTGCAGAGGGATTTGGATAGGTTAAGTGAATGGGCTAGGGTCTGGCAGAAGGAATACAATGTTAACAAATGTGAGGTTATCCATTTTGGTCGGAATAACAGCAAACGGGATTATTATTTAAATGATAAAATATTAAAGCACGCTGATGTGGAGAGAGACCTGGGTGTGATCGTGCATGAGTTGCCAAAAGTTGGTTGACAGGTACAACAGGTGATTAAGAAGGCAAATGGAATTTTGTCCTTCATTGCTGGAGGGATGGAGTTTAAGACCAGGAAGTTATGCTGCAATTGTATAAGGTGTTAGTGAGGCCACAGCTGGAGGGGCTGTTTAGCTCACTGGCCTAAGTCGCTGGCTTTGAAAGCAGACCAAGCAGGCCAGCAGCACGGTTCGATTCCCGTAACAGCCTCCCCGAACAGGCTTTTCACAGTAACTTCATTGAATGCCTCGTGACAATAAGTAATTTATTTTCAGTTTTGACCTCCTTACCTGAGAAAGAATGTACTGGTGCTGGAGGGTGTACAGAGGAGATTCACTCGGTTAATCCCAGAACTGAAGGGGTTGGATTACGAGAAGAGGTTGAATAGACAGGGACTGTACTCGTTGGAATTTAGAAGGATGAGGCGGGATCTTATAGGACATTTAAAATTATGAAGGGAATAGATAGGATAGATGTGGGCAGGTTGTTTCCACAGGTGGGTGAAAGCAGAACTAGGGGGCATAGCCTCAAAATAAGGGGACATAGATTGAGGGGTGAGTTTCGGAGGAACGTCTTCACCCAAAGGGTTGTGCATCTATGGAATTCCTTGTCCAGTGAAGCAGTTGAAGCTTCATCATTAAATGTTATTAAGATAAAGACAGATAGTTTTTTGAAGAATAAAGGGATTACAGGTTATGGAGTTAGGGCCGAAAAGTGGAGCTGATTCCACAAAAAAAAAATCAGACATGATCTCATTGAATGGCAGAGCAGGCTCGAGGGGCCAGGTGGCCTATTCCTGCTCCTAGTTCTTATGATCTTCTGTTCTTATGTACCTGTCAGGCAGTGAGGAAGTGGTCGAGCGAGGGCACCGTGGTTTATGAAAGTAGTTGAATCACTTGTCAAGAGGAAGAAGGAGGCTTTTGTAAAGATGATACGTGAAGGTTCAGTTAGGGCACTCGAGAGTTCTAAATTAGCAAGGAAGGATCTAAAGAGAGAGCTGAGAAGAGCCAGGAGTGGACATGAGAAATCTTTGGCAGGGACGATCAAAGACAACCATGAAGCTTCCTATTGGTATGTCAGGAATAAAAGAATGACTAGGGTAAGAGGAGGGCCTGTCAAGGGAAGTTGTGCGTGGAGTCCGAGGAGATAGGAGGTGCTAAATGTATATTATTCGTCAGTATTCACACAGGAAAAAGACGTTGTTGAGAAAAATATTGAGATACAGGCTATTAGATGAGAAGGGCTTGAGGTTCATGAGGAGGATGTGTTAGGAATTCTGGAAAGTGTGAAAATAGATAAGTCCCCTGAGCCAGATGGGATTTATCCTCGGATTTTCTGTGAAGTAAAGGAAGAGATTGCTGAGCCTTTGGCTTTGATCTTTACGTTATCTTTGTCTACAGGAATAGTGCCAGAAGACTGGAGGACAGCACATGTTGTCCCCATGTTCAAGAAGGGGAGTAGAGACAACCCTGGTAAAGATAGACCAGTGTCCCTTACTTCTGTTGTGGGCAAAGTCTTGGAAAGGTTCATAAGAGATAGGATTTATAATCATCTGGAAAGGAATAATTTGATTAGCGATAGTCAATCCCGTTATCTGAAGGGTAGGTTGTGCCTCACAAACCTTATTGAGTTCTTTCAGAAGGTGTCAAAACAGGTGGATGAGTGTAAAGCAGGTGATGTGGTGTATATGGATTTCAGTAAACATTTGATATGGATCACCATGGTCGGCTATTGCAGAAAATACGGAGGCATGGGATTCAGATGATTTAGCAGTTTGGATCAGAAATGGCTAGCTGGAAGTAGACAAAGGGTGGTTGGTGATGGGAAATGTTCAGCCTGGAGTTCAGTTGTGAGTGGTGGACCACAAGGATCTGTTTTGGGGCCGCTGCTGTTTGCCATTTTTATAAATGAACTGGAGGAGGGTGTAGAAGGAAGGGTGAGAATATTTGCAGATGACACTGAAGTTGATGGACTTTTTGACAGTGCGGAACGATGTTACAAGTTACGGAGGAACAGTGATAAGCTGCAGAGCTGGGCTGACAGGTGGCAAATGGTGTTTAATGCAGAAAAGTGTGAAGTGATTCATTTTGGAAGGAATAGCAGGAAGACAGATTACTGGGCTAATGGTAAGATTCTTGGTAGTGTGGATGAGCAGAGAGATCTCGGTGTCCATGTACATTGATCCCTAAAAGTTGCCACCCAGGTTCATAGGGTTATGAAGAAGGCATGCCGTGTGTTAGCTTTTATTGGAAGAGAGATTGAGTTTCGGAGCCATGAGGTCATGTTGCAGCTGTACAAATCTCTGGTGCGGGTGCATTTGCAGTATTGGAATAATTTGGAATAATTTGATTAGAGATAGTCAACACCGTTTTGTGAAGGGTAGGTCGTGCCTCACAAACCTTATTGAATTCTTTGAGAAGGTGCCAAAACAGGTGGATGAGTGTAAAACAGTTGATGTGGTTTATATGGATTTCAGTAAACATTTGATATGGATCGCCATGGTAGGCTATTGCAGAAAATACGGACGCGTGGGATTCAGATGATTTAACAGTTTGGATCAGAAATTGGCTAGCTGGAAGTAGACAAAGGGTGGTTGGTGATGGGAAATGTTCAGCCTGGAGTTCAGTTGTGAGTGGTGGACCACAAGGATCTATTTTGGGGCCACTGCTGTTTGCCATTTTTATAAATGACCTGGAGGAGGGCGTAAAAGGATGGGTGAGTATTTTTGCAGATGACACTTAAGTCGGTGGATTTGTCGACAGTACGGAAGGATGTTACAAGTTACAGAGGAACAGTAAAACCTGCAGAGCTGGACTGACAGGTTACAACTGGAGTTTAATGCAGAAAAGTGTGAGGTAATTCATTTTGGAAGGAATAAAAGGAAGACAGAGTACGGGGCTGATGGTAAGTTTCTTGGTCGTGTGGCTGAGCAGAGAGATCTCGGTGTCCATGTACATAGATCCCTGAAAGTTGCCACCCAGGTTGAGAGGGTTATGAAGAATGCATACCGTGTGTTAGCTTTTATTGGTAGAGGGATTGAGTTTCGGAGCCATGAGGTCATGTTGCAGCTGTACAAATCTCTGGTGCGGGTGCATTTGCAGTATTGCATGCAGTTCTGGTCGTCGCATTATAGGAAAGATGTGGAAGGATTGGAAAGGGTGCAGAGGAGATTTACCAGGATGTTGCCTGATATGGAGGAAAGATCTTATGAGGGAAAGCTGAGGGACTTGAGGCTGTTTTCGTTGGAGAGAAGAAGGTCAAGAGGTAACTTAATTGAGGCATACAAGATGATCAGAGGATTAGGGTGGACAGTGAGAGCCTTTTTCCTCCGCTGGTGTTGTCTAGAACAAGAGGACATAGCTACAAATTGAGGGGAGATAGATAAAAGACAGATGTCAGAGGTAGGTTCTTTACTCAGAAAGTAGTAAGGTCGTGGAATATCCGACCTGCAACAGGAGTCAGCTCGCCAATATTAAGGGCATTTAAATGGTAATTGGATAAACGTATGGATGATAAGGGAATACTGTAGATGGGCTTTAGTTTTGTGTCACAGTTCGGAGCATCATGGAGGGCCAAAGGCTTGTCCTCTGCTGTAATGTTCTATGTTCTGAAGTGCTTCGGGACATTTTACTGCATTAAAGGCACTTTTATAACTGCAAGTTGCTGGTGATCTGTGCCAGGATCTCAAATCTTTCCTCAGATGGTCTCCCTTCCCTCATCATTTCTACTCTGTCAGATTCTGTTACCTTTCTGCTACATGGGTACATTTATGGTCTCATTCTACTCACACAGCGGTTGTTCCAGCACCATCAAACCTACGCTTCTCGGACGTCAAGGGGTACAGTTTCCGGTTGGACTGGGATCATGGATCGGAGGAGGCGGACCAGTACAGAATCAGCTGGGTTCCATCTGGGGGAGGGGACAAAAAAGAGGTGATGAAAACCATACTTTCTGCTTCTGTGTAGCTCCAGCTGATGTTTAAATTTGCCTTGCAACATGCGAGTGTGAAGCAAAACCGTTGTCAGACAGACCTGTATATGTATGAAAATGTTCCTCCTTTCCAGGAACAATGTTTCATTGTATCCTTGTAATCCTTTCCACACTTGCTAATGAGTTGCATTCTCTGTTGGTCGTGGGGGCATGATCACACTGAAAACAGCAGGTATTTTCCATTCCCAACAGGGACATGCAAAGTCACGGGCAGGACTGGAAAATCTGGAGATTGGCCAAAACTCAATTGGGTGGGATGAGCTCTTTGAACCGTAACCTGCAGAAACATCAGCACATTCTTTCTGAATGGCATTACTGTACTAGAAGGATATCAGAAATCTGCTTTCCTTACGGACCATATGCTCTTTAGTATTGAGATGTTGGGCTCAGTTGCCCACTCAAAGAAAAGCATTTGCGCAATTAACTAAACCGTCCAAATTAGTTTATTACCAATTTAAATTTCTGCAGAAATACTCCACATGACCATGAGGGAATGCCATTGGGAAAGGTGGCTGCAGCCAAGGGTTGGTAAAGGATTTTAAGGTCATTGCAGCCCCCTGAGTGATATCAAATTCAAACATCCCCATTTAATTAAGGGAATCAGTTTGCAGAAAACAAATTGGTTTCATGCACTGAACGTATCTTGACCTTCGCTTTATGCCTATTCTTCCAGATGATTATAAATGGCAATGAGACAAGCCAGGTTTTAGATAACCTGGATCCTGACACCAAATATAATGTTTCCCTTACTGCCATCTACCAAGACAAGACGGAAAGTGATGACATCTTCAAGTTCCAGCGTACATGTAAGTCTTCAATAGATAAAAATCTCCATTAGTCTATTCTACCCCCTTATCAATTATCTTCAAATATTGAAAAGAGGACAAAGTGACATGGAAAGCACATGCTGCATATTGTGTTGTGCAGCAGAGCACAATGTCCTTCAGGATGGGGTGTGGGATTAGTATGTTCCCCTGGATTCTCTACTTCTGCTGTAGCAAAGTGTATCTATTGGCTTCATTGGCGAGCCTGCTTGTGTCCAATATTCCTGGGCCATACTGCACCTTCAGCCAGATAAAACTATAAATCCATAGAATTCCGACAGTGTAGAAGGAGGCTATTTGGCCTTGTGTGTCTGCACCGACCCTCTGAAAGAGCAACAGAATTAGGGCCACTCCCCTGCCCAATCCCTGAAACCCCCCCTAACCGGCACATCTGGGACTATTTAGCATGACCAATCCACCTAATGTGCACATCTTTGGACTGTGGGAGGAAATCGGAGGACCCAGAGGAAACCCACAAAGACACGGAGAGAACGTACAAGTGCCACACAGACAATCTACCGAGGCAGGAATTGAACCCAGTTCTCTGGCGCTGTGAGGCAGCAGTGATAACACAACCCCTGATTAATTTATGTCTCCCTCAACTTCCCTCCTCTTTTATTGATGGACCCGCTTCCCCAACCCCTTATCTATTCCTCATAGAAAAATGATCGGCCTCACTACATTTCCCCACTACCTGGTCATAACTTGTCTATACAAAGGTAAATAACAATCATATTTTTGTCTATCTAACATATTTTAACAGTCTCAAGTAACTTTAATGTGCACATTAGGTGGATTGGCCACGCTAAATTCCCCCTGAATTGGAAAAAAACAGTAATTGGGGACTCTAAATTTTTTTACAAAGTAACTAAGGTGATACGGAAAAGACAATCAACCGCAGTAAATCTGCCCGCATTTTATGGAATGCTACCCGATTGACTCGCAATATTCCTCAAACTTCATTCTCCAGTGAAACACATATTTTTTGATCAGCTTCTACTGTTGAGTTTAGTGACCCTTTGCAGTAACTTACTTCAATCCCTTTCCCCCACCCCCAATCCATTACCCCTACATGTGAAGCCGCTCTGCTTTATGTCAGTATCCAACATTTCAGCTTGCATCTCCTTTATTTAGCCTTGCTGTCTTGCTGATCTCTCTGTCCTTAAGACCATAAGACATAGGAGCGGAAGTAAGGCCATTCGGCCCATCGAGTCCACTCCACCATTCAATCATGGTTGATTTCAACTCCATTTACCCGCTCTCTCCCCATAGCCCTTAATTCCTCGAGATATCAAGAATTTATCAATTTCTGTCTTAAAGACACTCAACGTCCCGGCCTCCACCGCCCTCTGTGGCAATGAATTCCACAGACCTACCACTCTGGCTGAAGAAATTTCTCCTCATCTCTGTTCTAAAGTGACTCCCTTTTATTCTAAGGCTGTGCCCCCGCGTCCTCGTCTCCCCTGCTAATGGAAACAACTTCCCTACGTCCATCCTATCCAAGCCATTCATTATCTTGTAAGTTTCTATTAGATCTCCCCTCAACCTCCTAAACTCCAATGAATATAATCCCACGATCCTCAGACGTTCATCGTATGTTAGGCCTACCATTCCTGGGATCATCCGTGTGAATCTCCGCTGGACCCGCTCCAGTGCCAGTATGTCCTTCCTGAGGTGTGGGGCCCAAAATTGCTCACAGTATTCTAAATGGGGCCTAACTAGTGCTTTATAAAGCCTCAGAAGTACATCCCTGCTTTTATATTCCAAGCCTCTTGAGATAAATGACAACATTACATTTGCTTTCTTAATTACGGACTCAACCTGCAAGTTTACCTTTAGAGAATCCTGGACTAGGACTCCCAAGTCCCTTTGCACTTTAGCATTATGAATTTTGTCACCGTTTAGAAAATAGTCCATGCCTCTATTCTTTTTTCCAAAGTGCAAGACCTCGCACTTGCCCACGTTGAATTTCATCAGCCACTTCTTGGACCATTCTCCTAAACTGTCTAAATCTTTCTGCAGCCTCCCCACTTCCTCAATACTACCTGCCCCTCCACCTATCTTTGTATCATCGGCAAACTTGGCCAGAATGCCCCCAGTCCCGTCATCTAGATCGTTAATATATAGAGAACAGCTGTGGCCCCAACACTGAACCCTGCGGGACACCACTTGTCACCAGTTGCCATTCCGAAAAAGAACTTTTATCCCAACTCTCTGCCTTCTGTCTGACAGCCAATCGTCAATCCATGTTAGTACCTTGCCTCGAATACCATGGGCCCTTATTTTACTCAGCAGTCTCCCGTGAGGCACCTTGTCAAAGGCCTTTTGGAAGTCAAGATAGATAACATCCATTGGCTCTCCTTGGTCTAACCTATTTGTTATCTCTTCAAAGAACTCTAACAGGTTTGTCAGGCACGACCTCCCCTTACTAAATCCATGCTGACTTGTCCTAATCCGACCCTGCACTTCCAAGAATTTAGAAATCTCATCCTTAACGATGGATTCTAGAATTTTGCCAACAACCGAGGTTAGGCTAATTGGCCTATAATTTTCCATCTTTTTTCTTGTTCCCTTCTTGAACAGGGGGGCTACAACAGCGATTTTCCAATCCTCTGGGACTTTCCCTGATTCCAGTGACTTTTGAAAGATCATAACTAACGCCTCCACTATTTCTTCAGCTATCTCCTTTAGAACTCTAGGATGTAGCCCATCTGGGCCCGGAGATTTATCAATTTTCAGACCTTTTAGTTTCTCTAGCACTTTCTCCTTTGTGATGGCAACCATATTCAACTCTGCCCCCTGACTTTCCTGAATTGTTGGGATATCACTCATGTCTTCTACTGTGAAGACGGACGCAAAGTACTTATTAAGTTCCTCAGCTATTTCCTTGTCTCCCATCACTAGATTACCAGCATCATTTTGGAGCGGCCCAATGTCTACTTTTGCCTCCCGTTTGTTTTTAATGTATTTAAAGAAACTTTTACTATCATTCCTAATGTTACTGGCTAGCCTACCTTCATATTTGATCCTCTCCTTCCTTATTTCTCTCTTTGTTATCCTCTGTTTGTTTTTGTAGCCTTCCCAATCTTCTGACTTCCCACTACTCTTTGCCACATTATAGGCTCTCTCTTTTGCCTTGATGCATTCCCTGACTTCCTTTGTCAGCCATGGCTGCCTAATCCTCCCTCTGATAACCTTTCTTTTCTTTGGGATGAACCTCTGCACTGTGTCCTCAATTACTCCCAGAAACTCCTGCCATTGCTGTTCTACTGTCTTTCCCACTAGGCTCTGCTTCCAGTCGATTTTCGTCAGTTCCTCCCTCATGCGCCTGTAATTACCTTTATTTAACTGTAAAACCTTTACATCTGATTCTACCTTCCTTCTTTCAAATTGCAGACTGAATTCTACCATATTATGATCACTGCTTCCTAAGTGTTCCCTTACTTTAAGATCTTTTATCAATTCTGGCTCATTACATAACACTAAGTCCAGAATAGCCTGTTCCCTCGTGGGCTCCATCACATGCTGTTCCAAAAAGCCATCCTGTAAACATTCAATGAATTCCCTTTCTTTGGGTCCACTGGCAACATTATTTACCCAGTCCACCTGCATATTGAAGTCCCCCATGATCACTGTGACCTTGCCTTTCTGACATGCCCTTTCTATTTCGTGGTGCATTTTGTGCCCCTGGTCCTGACCACTGTCAGGAGGCCTGTACATAACTCCCATTATGGTTTTTTTGCCTTTGTGGTTCCTCAACTCTACCCACACAGACTCCACATCGTCTGACCATATGTCGTTTAGTGCTATTGATTTAATTTCATTTCTAATCTGATCTGAAGCATTAGTCCAATAGAGCTTGACAAACACCACCTCAACTTTCGATGAGGGGCTTTATAGAATCCTGGACTCAACACCGTGTTCAACAATTTTACATCATTATCCAGGCCCCATTTTGGTTCCTTTCCGTTTGCAAGTTTTGATTTTAAACCTTTTTTCTCTTGTTTCTGCTTTGAGACAGCAGCTGCTTATTATTCTGTGATTCAAGCCTCCTCTGGCCACATCTTGTCCCATTCCCCACATTGACAACTCTTTTGTCATTTAATTTCTCCTGCCTTCCACCCTGTGACAGACCTTCCCACTTTTTTAAATCACCTCCCATCTGCTTAAAACCTGTTGACTTTTTTTTCTCCCTCTTCAGGTGTTGCCAGACCAGCTGAGCATTTTCAGCATTTTTTGTTTTTACATCACTTTTACCTTGTCTTTTGTGGGGTAGAAATGTTTTGTTGAATTTTCATACCATGCAACAGTAGCAATAAACCCTGTCAACCTTTCCCAAAGTTCAGTGGGACCCTCTACCTGGAATGATCGCACAGGCTGATTATGGGTGGGGATTTCAACATGCTTGTTGATCAAGGCCTGGACCGGTCATGTTCAAGAATGGGCAAGGTGCCAGCAATAGCAAAGGAGCTGATAGGGTTCATGTAGCAGATGGGGGCGGGGTGGGTGGATCTGTGGAGATTTAGGCAGCCGAGAGCCAGGTAATTTTCTTTTGGATTAGATTTGTTTATTTTTCTGTATTTTTGTGTATTTTTCTGCAAGCACCTCAACAGATCATTCAGTACATGGTAAGAAAGGGAAATTAGACAAAATTCAAGAAAATACCAGAAAATACATAATAGCGCAACACAAGATATACAATGTAACTATATAGAACATAGAACATAGAACATTATAGCGCAGTGCAGGCCCTTCGGCCCTCGATGTTGCGCTGACCTGTGAAACCCTCTAAAGCCCATCTACACTATTCCCTTCACGTCCATTTGCCTATCCAATGACCATTTGAATGTGTTTAGTGTTGGCGAGTCCACTACTCTTGCAGGCAGGGCATTACACGCCCTTCCTACTCTCTGAGTAAAGAACCAATCTCTGACATCTGTCCTCTTTCTTTCTCCCTGCAATTAAAAGCTATGTCCCCTTGTGCAACCTGGAAGAGGAGTTTGTAGAATGTATCCATGATAGTTTCCAAGAACAGTATGTAATCGAACCTACAAGGGAACAAGCGGTCCTAGATCTGGTCCTGTGTCAGGAGACAGGATTGACTAATGATCTCACAGTTAGGGATCCACTCGGAAGAAGCGATCACAATATGGTGGAATTTAAAATACAGATGGAGGGTAAGAAGGTGAAATCAAACAGTAGTGTTTTGTGCTCAAACAAAGCAGATTACAATGGGGTGAGAGAAGAGCTAGCTAAGGTAGACAGGGAGCCAAGACTTAATGGGGAAACAGTTGAGAACCTTCCAAGCGATTTTTCACAGTTTATACCAACAAAAAGGAAGGACAGTAGAAAGAGGGAAAATCGACCGTGGATATCTGAGGAAATAAGGGAGAGTATCAAATTGAAGGAAAACACATCCAAAGTGGCAAAGATTAGTGGGAGACTAGAGGACTGGGAAATCTTAAGGGGGCTACAGAAACCTACTACAAAAGATATAAATAAGAGTAAGATAGATTGTGAGAGTGAACAGGTGCCGGAATTTGGCAACTATGGGCTTTTCAGGTAAATATCTGTCCTGTAGAGGATGAGAAGGGTGATTTAATAATGGGAGTTGAGGAAATGTCTAAGGAACTGAACAGGTTTTTTGGCTCTGTCTTCACAATGGAAGACACAAGTAACATGCCAATGACTGACAGAAATGAGGCTATGACAGGTGAAGACCTTGTGATGATTGTTATCACAAAGGAGATAGTGGTGGGCAAGCTCATAGGGCTAAAGGTAGACAGGTCTCCTGGCCCTGATGGAATGCATCCCAGAGTGCTAAAAGAGATGGCTAGGGAAAATGCAAATGCACTAGTGATAATTTATGAAAATTCACTAGACTCTGGGATGGTCCCGGCGGATTGGAAATGAGCAAACGTGACATCACTGTTTAAAAAAGGAGATAGGCAGAGAGCGGGTAATTATAGGCCAGTTCGCTGAACTTCGGTAGTCGGGAAGATGCTGGCATCTATCATCAAAGAAGAAATAGCGAGACGTCTGGATGGAAATTGTCCCATTGGGCAGACGCAGCATGGGTTCATCAAGTGCAGGTCGTGCCTTACTAATGGAGTGGAATTTTGTGAGGACCATACCGGAGCGGTAGATAATGGGGAGCCAGTGGATGTGGTATATCTGGATTTCCAGAAAACCTTTGGCAAGATGCCACACCAAAGGTTGCTGCAAGGGATTAAGGGTAAAGTAGTAGCATGGATAGAGGATTGGTTAATTAATAGAAAGCAAAGAGTGGTGATTAATGAGTGTTTATCTGGTTGGCAATCAGTAGCTAGTGGTTTCAGGGATCAGTGCTGGGCCCGCAATTGTTCACAATTTGCTTCAATGATTTGGAGTTGGGGACGAAGGGCAATATGTCCAAGTTTGCAGACGACACTAAGGTGAGTGGTAAAGCAAAAGGTGCAGAGGATACCGGAAGTCTGAAGAGGTATTTGGATCGGTTAAGTGAATGGACTGGCAGATGGAATACATTGTTGAAAAATGTGAGGTTATCCACTTTGTTAGGAATAACAGGAAACAGGATCATTAATTAAATGATAAAATATTAAAACATGCTGCTGTGCCGAGAGACCTGGGTGGGCTCGTGCATGAGTCGCAAAATGTTGGTTGACAGTTACAACAGCTGATTAAGAAAGCGAATGGAATTCTGTCATTCATTGCCCGAGAGATGGAGTTCAAGACCAGGGAGGATATGCTGCAATTGTATAAGGTTTCAGTGACGCCATGCCTGGAGTATTGTGTTCAGTTTTGGTTCCCGTACCTGAGAAAGGACAGACTGGAGGTTGTGCAAAGGAGATTTACTAGGTTAATCCCAGAGATGAAGGGGTAGTATTACGAGGAGAAGTTGCGTAGTCTGGGTCTGTACTCATTGGAATTTGGAAGGATGAGGGTGGGATCTTCTTGAAACATATATAATTATGAAGGGAATAGATAGGTTCGATGCCGGCAGGTTATTTCCACTGGCGGGTGAAAGCAGAACTAGCTGGGCACAAATTCAGAAAAAGGGGAAATAGATGGAGGACTGAGTTTAGGTGGAACTTCTTCACCCAAAGGGCTGTGCATCTATGGAATTCCTTGCCCAGTGAAGCAGTTGAGGCTCCTTCATTAAATGATTTTAAGAGAAAGATGGATAGCTTTTTGAAGAATAAAGGGATTCAGGGTAATGATGTTCGGGCGGGAAACATAGAACAGTACAGCACAGAACAGGCCCTTCCGCCCGCGATGCTGTGCCGAGCAATGATCACCCTACTCAAACCCATGTATCCACCCTATACCCGTAACCCGTAACCCAACAACCCACAGAAGGGCCTGTTCTGTGCTGTACTGTTCTATGTTCTATGTTCTACTTGTCAAGAGGAAGAAGGAGGCTTATGTAAAGATGAGATGTGAAGGTTCAGTTAGGGCGCTCGAGAGTTACAAGTTAGCTGGGAAGGATCTAAAGAGAGAGCTAAGAAGAGCCAGGAGGGGACAAGAGAAGTTTTTGTCAGGTAGGATCAAGGATAAACCTAAAGCTTTCTCTTGGTATGTCAGGAATAAAAGAATGACTCAGTTAAGAGGTGGGCCTGTCAAGGGAAGTTGTGCGTGGAGTCCGAGGAGATCGGAGAGGTGCTGAATGAAAATTTTTCGTCTTTATTCACACAGGACAAAGACGATGATGTTGAGGACAATAACGTGGTACAGGCTCCTAGACTTAAAGGGCTTGAGGTTCATAAGGAGGAGGTGTTAGCAATTCTGGACAGTGTGAAAACAGATACGTTCCCTGAGCTTGATGGGATTTATCCCAGGATTCTCTGTGAATTAAGGGAAGAGATTAGTGAGCCTTTAGCTTTGATCTTTGTTATCTTTGCCTACAGGAATAGTGCCAGTAGGTTGGAGGACAGCAAATGTTGTCCCCTTGTTCTGGAAGGGGAATAGAGATAACCCTGGTAAGATAGAGAAATACAGCACAGAACAGGCCCTTCGGCCCACGATGTTGCGCCGAACTTTTGTCCTATGTTAATCATAGAATTTTGGACAATTTTTCATGGCCAATCCACCCAACCTGCACATCTTTGGACTGTGGGAGGAAACCGGTGTACCCGGAGGAAACCCACGCAGTCACGGGGAGGATGTGCAGACTCCACACAGACAGTGACCCAAGTTGAAATCAAACTTGGGACCCTGGAGCTGTGAAGCAATTGTGCTATCCACAATGCTACCGTGCTGCCCTTAAGAAGTTAACCTACACTCCATTATTCTACCCTAATCCAAGTACCTATCCAATAGCCGCTTGAAGGTCCCTAACTTTTCCGACTCAACTACTTCCACAGGCAGTGCATTCCATGCCCCCACTACTCTCTGGGTAAAGAACCTACCTCTGACATCCCCTCTATATCTTCCACCATTTATCTTAAATTTATGTCCCCTTGTAATGATGTGTTCCACCCGGGGAAAAAGTCTCTGACTGTCTACTCTATCTATTCCCCTGATCATCTTGTAAACCTCTGTCAAGTCGCCCCTCATCCTTCTCCGTTCTAATGAGAAAAGGCCTAGCACCCTCAACCTTTCCTCGTATGACCTACTCTCCATTCCAGGCAACATCCTGGTAAATCTCCTTTGCACCTTTTCCAAAGCTTCCACATCCTTCCTAAAATGAGGTGACCAGAACTGCACACACTACTCCAAATGTGGCCTGACCAAGGTTTTGTACAGCTGCATCATCACCTAGAACATAGAACATACAACATAGAACGATACAGCGCAGTACAGGCCCTTCGGCCCTCGATGTTGCACCGACATGGAAAAAATCTAAAGGCCATCTAACCTACACTATGCCCTTATCATTCATATGCTTATCCAATAAATTTTTAAATGCCCTCAATGTTGGCATGTTCACTACTGTTGCAGGTAGGGCATTCCACGGCCTCACCACTCTTTGGGTAAAAAACCCACCTCTGACCTCTGTCCTATATCTATTACCCCTCAATTTAAGGCTATGTCCCCTCGTGCTAGCCACCTCCATCCGCGGGAGAAGGCTCTCGCTGTCCACCCTATCTAACCCTCTGATCATTTTGTATGCCTCTATTAAGTCACCTCTTAACCTTCTTCTCTCTAACGAAAACAACCTCAAGTCCATCAGCCTTTCCTCATAAGATTTTCCCTCCATACCAGGCAACATCCTGGTAAATCTCCTCTGCACCCGTTCCAAAGCTTCCACGTCCTTCCTGTAATGAGGCGACCAGAACTGTACGCAATACTCCAAATGCGGCCGTACTAGAGTTTTGTACAACTGCAACATGACCTCATGGCTCCGGAACTCAATCCCTCTACCAATAAAGGCCAACACACCATAGGCCTTCTTCACAACCCTATCAACCTGGGTGGCAACTTTCAGGGATCTATGTACATGGACACCGAGATCCCTCTGCTCATCCACACTACCAAGAATTTTACCATTAGCCAAATATTCCGCATTTCTGTTATTCTTTCCAAAGTGAATCACCTCACACTTCTCCACATTAAACTCCATTTGCCACCTCTCAGCCCAGCTCTGCAGCTTATCTATGTCCCTCTGTAACCTGCAACATCCTTCCGCACTGTCTACAACTCCACCGACTTTAGTGTCGTCTGCAAATTTACTCACCCATCCTTCTGCGCCCTCCTCTAGGTCATTTATAAAAATGACAAACAGCAACGGCCCCAGAACAGATCCTTGTGGTACGCCACTCGTAACTGAACTCCATTCTGAACATTTCCCATCAACTACCACTCTCTGTCTTCTTTCAACTAGCCAATTTCTGATCCACATCTCTAAATCACCCTCAATCCCCAGCCTTCGTATTTTCTGCAATAGCCGACCGTGGGGAACCTTATCAAACGCTTTACTGAAATCCATATACACCACATCAACTGCTCTACCCTCGTCTACCTGTTCAGTCACCTTCTCAAAGAACTCGATAAGGTTTGTGAGGCATGACCTACCCTTCACAAAACCATGCTGACTGTCCCTAATCATATTATTCCTATCTAGATGATTATAAATCGTATCTTTTATAATCCTCTCCAAGACTTTACCCACCACAGACGTTAGGCTCACCGGCCTATAGTTACCGGGGTTATCTCTACTCCCCTTCTTGAACAAAGGGACCACATTTGCTATCCTCCAGTCCTCTGGCACTATTCCTGTAGCCAATGATGACCTAAAAATCAAAGCCAAAGGCTCAGCAATCTCTTCCCTGGCTTCCCAGAGGACCCAGAACTGATCCCTGCGGTACGCCACTGATAACTGGGCTCCTGGCTGAATATTTGCCATCCACCACCACTCTCTGTCTTCTATCGGTTAGCCAGTTTGTTATCCAACTGGCCAAATTTCCCACTATCCCATGCCTCCTTACTTTCTGCATAAGCCTACCATGGGGAACCTTATCAAATGCCTTACTAAAATCCATGTACACTACATCCACTGCTTTACCTTCATCCACATGCTTGGTCACCTCCTCAAAGAAGTCAATAAGACTTGTAAGGCAAGACCTACCCCTCACAAATCCGTGCTGACTATCCCTAATCAAGCAATGCCTTTCCAGATGCTCAGAAATCCTATCCCTCAGTACCCTTTCCAATACTTTGCCTGCCACCGAAGTAAGACTAACTGGCCTGTAATTCCCAGGGTTATCCCTATTCCCTTTTTTGAACAGGGGCACGACATTCGCCACTCTCCAATCCTCTGGTACCACCCCTGTTGACAGCGAGGACGAAAAGATCATTGCCAACGGCTCTGCAATTTCATTTCTTGCTTCCCATAGAATCCTTGGATATATCCCGTCAGGCCCGGGAGACTTGTCTATCCTCAAGTTTTTCAAAACGCGCAACACATCTTCCTTCCTGACAAGTATCTCCTCAAGCTTATCAGTCTGCTTCACGCTGTCCTCTCCAACAATATGGCCCCTCTCGTTTGTAAATACTGAAGAAAAATACTTGTTCAAGACCTCTCCTATCTCTTCAGACTCAATACACAATCTCCCGCTACTGTCCTTAATCGGACCTACCCTCGCTCTAGTCATTCTCATATTTCTCACATATGTGTAAAAGGCCTTGGGGTTTTCCTTGATCCTACCCGCCAAAGATTTTTCATGCCCTCTCTTAGCTCTCCTAATCCCTTTCTTCAGTTCCCTCCTGGCTATCTTGTATCCCTCCAGCGCCCTGTCTGAACCTTGTTTCTTCAGCCTTACATAAGTCTCCTTCTTCCTCTTAAAAAGACATTCAACCTCTCTTGTCAACCATGGTTCCCTCACTCGACCATCTCTTCCCTGCCTGACAGGGACATACATATCAAATACACGCAGTACCTGTCCCTTGAACAAGTTCCACATTTCACTTGTGTCCTTCCCTGACAGTCTATGTTCCCAACTTCTGCACTTCAATTCTTGTCTGACAGCATTGTATTTACCCTTCCCCCAATTATAAACCTTGCCCTGTTGCTCGCACCTATCCCTCTCCATTACTAAAGTGAAAGTCACAGAATTGTGGTCACTACCTCCAAAATGCTCCCCCACTAACAAATCTATCACCTGCCCTGGTTCATTACCAAGTACTAAATCCAATATGGCCTCCCCTCTGGTCGGACAATCTACATACTGTGTTAGAAAAGCTTCCTGGACACACTGCACAAACACTACCCCATCCAAACTATTTGATCTAAAGAGTTTCCACTCAATGTTTGGGAAGTTGAAGTCGCCCATGACTACTACCCTGTGACTTCTGCACCTTTCCAAAATCTGTTTCCCAATCTGTTCCTCCACATCTCTGCTGCTATTGGGGGGCCTATAGAAAACTCCCAACAAGGTGACTGCTCCTTTCCTATTTCTAACTTCAACCCATATTACCTCAGTAGGCAGATCCCCCTCGAACTGCCTTTCTGCAGCTGTTATACTATCTCTAATTAACAATGCCACCCCCCCCACCTCTTTTACCATCCTCCCTAATCTTGTTGAAACATCTATAACCAGGGACCTCCAACAACCATTTCTGCCCCTCTTCTATCCATGTTTCCGTGATGGCCACCACATCGTAGTCCCAAGTACAGATCCATGCCTTAAGTTCACCCACCTTATTCCTGATGCTTCTTGCATTAAAGTATACACACTTCAACCCATCTCCTTGCCTGCAAGTACTCTCCTTTGTCATTGTTACCTTCCCCACTGCATCACTACGTGCTTTGGCGTCCTGACTATCGTCTACCTTAGTTGCTGGACTACAGATCCGGTTCCCATTCCCCTGCCAAATTAGTTTAAACCCTCCCGTAGAGTACTAGAAAACCTGCCCCCCAGGATATTGGTGCCCCTCTGGTTCAGATGCAACCCGTCCTGCTTGTACAGGTCCCACCTTCCCCAGAATGCGCTCCAATTATCCAAATACCTGAAGCCCTCCCTCCTACACCATTCCTGCAGCCACGTGTTCAACTGCACTCTCTCCCTATTCCTAGCCTCGCTATCACGTGGCACCGGCAACAAACAGAGATGACAACTCTGTCTGCCCTGGCCTTTAACTTCCAGCCTAACTCCCTAAACTTGTTTATTACCTCCACACCCTTTTTCCTACCTACATCGTTGGTACCAATGTGCACCACGCCTTCTGGCTGCTCACCCTCCCCCTTCAGGATCCTGAAGACACTATCAGAGACATCCCTGGCCCTGGCACCCGGGAGGCAACATACCTTTCGGGAGTCTCGCTCGCGACCACAGAATCTCCTATCTATTCCCCTAACCATTGAATCTCCTATTACTATTGCTTTTCTATGCTCCCCCCTTCCCTTCTGAGCCCCAGAGCCAGACTCAGTGCCAGAGACCTGGCCGCTGGGGCCTTCCCCCGGTAGGTCATCCCCCCCCCAACAGCATCCAAAATGGTATACTTGTTTTGAAGGGGAACGGCCACGAGGGATCCCTGCACTGTCTGCCTGTTAGTTTTCTTTCCCCTGACTGTAACCCAGCTACTCTTGTCCAGTAACTTTGGTGTGGCTACCTCCCTGTAACTCTTCTCTATAACCCCCTCTGCCCCCCGGATGATCCGAAGTTCATCCAGCTCCAGCTCCAGTACCTTATCACGGTCTCTGAGGAGCTGGAGTTGGGTGCACTTCCCGCAGGTATAGTCAGCGGGGACACCAGTGGTATCCCTCACCACCCACATCCTACAGGAGGAGCATGTAACTGCCCGAGCCTCCATCCCCTCTTACTTTACAGAATTAGCTGCCTCGTGGACCAACTGGACCTCCGCCCTCCGACTCTGCTCCCAGTCAGCTGTACTCTAAACTCCTGGTTCCCTTCACGCTCTTTGATAAATATAGGAAATGAAATGTAAGGAGCACCTTACTCCCTCCTCACCTAACTCCCTCAGTCACCAAACTCTCACTGTAGCACTCAAATGCCACAAGCTCAGCACTCCCTCAGTCACCAAACTCTCACTATAGAGAAGTCAAACTTACTTACTACTGGGCAATGTCTTGTAAAGGTTCATAACAGATAGGATTTATAATCATCTGGAAAGGAATAATTTGATTTGAGATCGTCAGCACGGTTTTGTGAAGGGTAGGCCGTGCCTCACAAACCTTATTGAGTTCTTTGAGAAGGTGACCAAACAGGTGGTCGAGGGTAAAGCAGTTCATTGGTGCCCATGGATTTCAGTAAAGCGTTTGATGAGCTTCCCCATGGTAGGCTATTGCAGAAGATACGGAGACATGGGATGCAGGGTAATTTAGCAGTGTGGATCAGAAATTGGCTCGCCGGAAGAAGACAAAATTGATAGGAAATGTTCAGCCGGAGTTCAGTTACTAGTGGTGTACCACAAAGAACTATTTTGGGGCCACTGCTGTTTGTCATTTTTATAAATGGCCTGGAGGAGGGCGTAGAAGGATGGGTGAGTAAATCTGCAGATGGCACTAAATTCGTAGTTGTGGACAGTGCGGAAGGATGTTGCAAGTTACAGAGGGACATAGATAAGCTGCAGAGCTGGGCTGACAGGTGGCAAATGGAATTTAATGCAGAAAAATGTGAGGTGATCCATTTTGGAAGGAATAACAGGAAGACAGAGTACTGGGCTAATGGTAAGATTCTTGGTAGTGTGGATGGGCAGAGAGATATCGGTGTCCATGTACATTGATCGCTGAAAGTTGCCACTCAGGTAGATAGTGCTATTAAGAATTTGGTATGTTAGCTTTTATTGGTAGAGGGATTGAGTTTCAGAGCCAGGAGGTCATATTGCAGCTGTACAAAACTCTGGTGCGTCTGCATTTGGAGTAGTGCGTGCAGTTCTGATCGCCACATTATCGGAAGGATGTGGAAGGATTGGAAAGGGTGCAGAGGAGATTTACCAGGATGTTGCCTGGTGTGGAGGGAAGATCTTACGAGGGAAGGCTGAGGGACTTGAGGCTGTTTTCGTTAGGGAGAAGAAGGTGAAGAGCTGACTTAATTTAGGCAAACAAGATAACCAGAGGATTAGATATAGTGGACAGTGAGAGCCTTATTCCTCGGATGGTAATGATTAGCACATGGAGACATAGTTTAAATTGAGGGGAGATAGATATAGGACAGATGTCAGAGGTAGCTTCTTTACTCAGAGAATAGTAAGGGAGCAGAAAGCCCTGCCTGCAACAGGAGTGGACTCACCAATATGAAGGGCATTTAAATGGTCATTGGATAAACATACGGATGATAAGGGAATAGTGTAGATGAGCTTGACAGTGGTTTCACAGGTTGGCACAACATGGAGGGCCGAAGGGCCTGTCCTGTTCTATGTTCCATGTTCTGAAGTGCCTCAGGACATTTTACTGCATTAAAAGCACTATTAGAAATGCAAGTTGTTGGCGATCATTATCAGTATCTCAAATCTTTGCTCAGATGGCCTCCATTCCCTCATCATTTCTACTCTGTCAGATTCTGTTACCTTTCTGCTACATGTGTACATTTAAGGTCCATTCTACTCACACAGCAGTTGTCCAACCACCATCAAACCTACGCTTCTCGGACATCTCGAGGAAAAGCTTCCGGATGGACTTGGATCATGGATCAGAGGATGTGGACCTCTACAGAATCAGCTGGGTTCCATCTGCAGGAGGGGACAAAAAAGAGGTGATGAAATCCATACTTTCTGCTTCTGTGTAGCTCCAGCTGACTTTTAAATTTGCCTTGCAACATGCGAGTGTGAAGCAAAACCGCTGTCAGCCAGATCTGTATATGTATGAAAATGTTCCTCCTTTCCAGGAACAATGTTTCATTGTATCCTTGTAATCCTTTCCACACTTGCTAATGAGTTGCATTCTCTGTTGGCCGAGGCAGCATGATCACACTGAAAACAGCAGGTATTTTCCATTCCCAACAGGGACATGCAAAGTCACGGGCAGGACTGGAAAATTTGGAGATTGGTCAAAACTCAATTTGGTGGGATGAGCTCTTTGAACCGTAACCTGCAGAAACATCAGCACATTCTTTCTGAATGGCATTTACTGTACTAGAAGGTGATCAGAAAACTGCTTTCCGCACGGACCATATGCTCCTTAGTATTGAGATGTTGTGCTCAGTTGCCCACTCAAAGAAGAGCATTTGCGTAATGAAGAAAACCGTCCAAATTAGTTTATTCCTTCAATTGAATTTTCTGCAGAAATACTCCACATGACCACGAGGGAATGCCATTGGGAAAGGTGGCTGCAGCCAAGGGTTGGTAAAGGATTTTAAGATCCTTGTGGCCCCCTGAGTGATATTAAATTCAAACATCCCCATTTAATTAAGGGAATCAGTTTGCAGAAAACAAATTGGTTTCATGCACTGAACGTATCTTGACCTTCACTTTCTGCCTATTCTTCCAGATGATTATAAATGGCAAAGAGACAAGCCAGGTTTTAGATAATCTGGATCCTGACACCTTATATGATGTTTCCCTTACTGCCATCTACCCAGACAAGAAGGAAAGTGATGACGTCTCAGCCTCCCAGCGTACATGTAAGTCTTTAGTATATAAAAATATCCATTAGTCTTTCCTACCCCCTTACCAATTATCTTCAAATATTGAAAAGAGGACAAAGTGACATGGAAAGCACATGCTGCATATTGTGATGTGCAGCAGATCACAATGTCCTTCAGGATGGGGTGTGGGATTAGTATGTTCCGCTGGATTCTCTGCTTCTGCTGTAGCAAAGTGTATCTCTTGGCTTCATTGGCTAGCCTGCTTGTGTCCAATATTCCTGGGCCATACAGCACCTTCAGCCAGATAAAACTATAAAACCACAGAATTCCGACCGTGCAGAAGGAGGCTATTTGGCCTTGTGTGTCTGCACCAACCCTCTGAAACAGCAACGAACTAGGCCCACTCCTCTACCCAATCCCTGAAACTCCCCCTAACCGCACGATCTGCGACTATTAAGCATGACCACTCCACCTAATGTGCATATCTTTGGATCATGGAAGGAAATCAGAGCACCTAGAGGAAACCCACAAAGACACGGAGAGAACGTACAAGCGCCACACAGACAACCTACCGAGGCAGGAATTGAACCCAGTTCTCTGGCGCTGTGAGGCAGCA